>NW_027176203.1:454160-464160 GCF_023055335.1 Clinocottus analis | reverse complement strand
TATTTAAATTAAAAGCTTAATTGATGTCACTGATATACAAAAATGTTGCCTCCATAGCGACCTTTTCAGAAAAAGACTCCTTTGCGGTTTGAGGAGCATTGTGTTTTAAAAACACAACACAAACACAGTAAGTTGTGTTTGTGTTGTGTTTTAAAAACACAACACAAACACAGTAAGTTGTGTTTGTGTTGTGTTTTAAAAACACAACACAAACACAGTAAGTTGTGTTTGATCCACAGGCCATGGGCTCAGGTCACGGTTAGCATCGTTCCAGTGTGAGAACGTATCTTAGCCCTATGATAACAGCTCCCTTAGCCATGTGCTAACAGCTCATTTAGCCATGTGCTAACAACTCACTTAGCCCTATGATAACAGCTCCCTTAGCCATGTGCTAACAGCTCATTTAGCACTAGTTCATTTAGCAATGTGCTAACAATTCACTTAGCCCTATGATAACAGCTAATTTAGCACTAGTTCATTTAGCAATGTGCTAACAATTCACTTAGCCCTATGATAACAGCTTCCTTATCCCAATGCTAGCAGCTCCCTTAGCCCAGTGCTAATAGCTCACTTAGCCCAGTGCTAATAGCTCACTTAGCCCAGTGCTAATAGCTCACTTTTATGCAACAACAATACCTGGGTTACTTTACTTCTGTAAAAGGTTTGGCTACAGTCAATCCATACAGAGAACTGCTAGCAGCAGGAGCATTAGCATCAGCATCAGCATTAGCATTAGCATCAGCATCTAGCCGTGAAGTCTGTATTTTACATTGTAATTCTGTCCGTCTGCATTTTAAGTCCATGACATACACAATGTGCCACGGCCACAAAGGACACAATGTGGGAACAAATCAAATATAGTATTTTGCAAATACTTAACTTTGACATTAATATTATTTTTAATTTGAAAAATGTTCACATCCATGCGCTGTAAGTTTACAAGGCCTCCAACGAGTTGGCCTTCTTTCATGTTCATTCATCCAAGCTGCTCTGCTTGTAAGCCCTCTTTGTATTGTGTGTGTGTGTGTGTGTGTGTGTGTGTGTGTGTGTGTGTGTGTGTGTGTGTGTCAAGCTGCCTCATACACACAAGCACTAAACTGCGTTCTCGATTACGTTTTGCGAAAAAATGTATTTTCTACCAGAATACTGGTTTGGTACATTTTCTAAGAACTCGCTCTGGCAAAGAAAACAAAACTCCAGCAAAGCTCTTCTCTGAACCCGACTCACACACACACACACACACACACACACACACACACACACACACACACAGCAATTAAAGCCATCCCTTGTTTACCTGGAGAACAGGAAGGTGACGGGTCATCACGAGGTGGAGGTCCACACCTCTCATGTGTATTTATGATCTGTGTGTGTGTCAGGAGGGAATCAGGGTTGGAAGTTGTTCTGAATTCCTCTCGGATCAGCGCCGTCCCGCGGTCATCAGCGTTCCTGGGAAGAGGGCAACTCACCAGTGACCAATTAGAGAGGAGGGTTGCAGGGCGGTGAAGAGAAGGGGCCTGATTGGCTGGGCGAGGCCGGGTCCTGTTGACGCCAGGCCCGGCTCTGGCACTAAGAGGAAGGCGTGGCAGGATGCTGGAGCTCCTGAAGCCCAGCGCCAGGGACTAATGACCCACTGAAGACCTGAAGGCCTGGGACCAGGGAGCGCTGGTACTTTATATATTTGTCTTACTATCTTTCTCCATCTCCATTGTTCTCGCTCGCTTCAGGCCCAACACGCTAAGAGGTGATTGCACCGGAACAAAATAGGTCCGGTATCTGGTGTCGGTGTACATATGCACTGTAAAAAACATACTGTGAAATGCACAGTTATTAACTTGCAGCCATTGACAACTAACTTACTGTAAAAAAAAAAAAGTATATATATATATTTTTTACAGTGCATACAATATAATATGCATCTCATCTTGTCCTATAACATCCAGTCTCGCTGTCTTCCTCATGCTGATGATGGTACAACCCACTTGGGCCAGAAAAACACTAAAAGCCATCATCGCTGATTCCACCTATTAAATCCACTTCACTCACATTATGATTAATACGATGTATGTAATAATACAAAATGATTTTCTGCCCAGTGAATCTCAGCTCCATTTGAATTTGTACATTATTATCCCTCCACCTTATCAGAGCCCTTTGATATCTGCTTATGAAAAGCCGCGTGTCACCTGTCAGTGTCCATCTCAGCCGCGATGAAGACGTGACAGCCTTCAGGCGACCGGAATACTATTAACTCCGCGTTTCATCCCAAATGGGCTTTTATTAAAATGAACGCCTAATTAAATTCCAAGATGAGGGGGCAGCGAACAATGCCAGACAATGGCTACTTTGATTTTTTTTCTTCCCCCCTTGTTTTAAAGTAATTATGCGGGCCTGACATGAGTGAGCACACTGCCGGAGACCCCTCTAATGAGTTAAGCAAGAAAAATCGCCACAGTCGTCTTCCCTGGCAGCAGCTAATTGCCCGGCCACGTCGGGCCACCGCTAACGCTGTCATTTAAAATGTGCTTTTTCTTCCATTTCTGCTGTTTTTCTTCTTTTTTTCCCTCTTAATTTGGTTAATTAACATATTATGTAAAGGAGACTGTACATAGCGGCAGCCGGAGCGCTGCGTTAGCCGGAGCTCTGCATTAGCCAGAGTGTTGCATTAGCCAGAGTGCTGCATTAGCCTGAGTACTGCATTAGCTGGAGCGCTGCGTTAGCCAGAGCGCTGCATTAGCTGGAGCGCTCCATTAGCTGGAGCGCTGCGTTAGCCAGAGCGCTGCATTAGCCAGAGCGCTGCGTTAGCCGGAGTGCTGCGTTAGGCATAGCGCTGCGTTAGCTGGAGCGCTCCATTAGCTGGAGCGCTGCGTTAGCTGGAGCTCTGCCTTAGCCAGAGCACTACGTTAGCCGGAGCACTGCGTTAGCTGTATCGCTGCGTTAGCCGGAGCGCTGCGTTAGCTGGATGGAGAGAGGTGCGGGTTCAGGTACTTTAAAAGCGTGAACTTTTCCTCGTTATGCGGATGATTGTGAACGGCTTGACGGATGGAAGCAGAGCAGGAGATCCTCCTGAAGCGTCGTGAGGAAACACTGAGTGAAGGACGAAGGCCTGGAGGTGACGCCTGAAAACAAGAGAGCGTCTCAGAGAGAGAACGAGAAGAGAAAGATGTTATGCGAACAAGAACCAATAGAAATGTTCACGAGGGAAAAATTGAAAGAAAGAAAGTGAATTGTAGTAATGCCAAAAATACCAGTTATGAATCAGTTATGACATTTTAGTTTGGCTCCAGGCCGCAGTGTCTGAATCTATATTAATCAGATGAACAAAAAAAATTAATAATATATATATTATACTACAATCACACCAAAAATGCCATAGCAAACCCTGTCTGTCATCCCATCTCTTACGCATGCACACACACACACACACACACACACACACACACACACACACACACACACACACACACACACACACGCATAGAGAGGTAGATAAGACTTCCCGTTTCATCTCTGAATGCGTCTTCAATGCCGGCGCTAACATGTGCGGATGTTTCCGGACCTCCGAACAAGAGGAGCAGCGAGTCGGCACATAGTTATTCATATGTTTCACTTAACCTTTCACATGCAGCGCCCGGCCGCCGTCTGCATATTGCTACCAGATTATTACGCCGCGGCGAGGCATTTGTCCTTGTTTACGTGGCCCTGCCGGAGCATCCTTGGCCGTGGCCGCTATACACGCCGGATGAATAGCCCCCCCCCCCCCCCGGAGGCTCCAACTTCTCCTGAGACCTTTAAGTGTTTGTTGACAGACTAACAGACTTTGGCTTGTTTAGCTGTTCTCCACTCTCTAAAAATCCAAAAAGGTCACCCTGCAGATTCCACCGCCAGCCCCCCCCCCCCCCCCCCCCCCCCCTCGGCTCTTTAAAGGAGACGAAGAAGAAGGAAAAAAACAAGACCTCAGGAAGATGCCCTTACGAGCGGACCTCGAGAGCTCTCAGGGAAACAAATAGAATCCCCGCTGCCTCGGTTACCAAGTTTACCAACATGTCTCTATGGCTACAAATTACACAACAGCTACAGATGCCCCTCCCCCCCCTCCCCCCTCCTTCAGCCAGAGAGGAAAACAAAGAGGAAGAGGAGCTGGAGTAGATTACCCAGCGCTGACATGAAGAAGCATTTCGCTGATGTTTCTCCAGCCTGAAGACGAAGATGAAGACGAAGATGAAGCCACTGCCTCCACAATGGAGTCACCCGGCGTGGCGCGTGATGCCCCTCGTTACGGCAAAAGGAGCGGCCCCGCCACGTTATTCGGGGTCCCTATTGTTGCGGTGGCGGCGGCTCATTATTATGGGATGTCTGGTTCAGGCCATCAGAGACTCAGAGTCCTCACACCGTCTCACTGCTTAGCAACCGAGCCCTGGGGCCTGTTTTACAGCTTAATTCAGATGAGAGAGGCACACACACACACACACACACACACACACACACACACACACACACACACACACACACACACTCTGGCCCTCCTGCAGCCTGTCATAGTTTATCTCTCTGCTCTCTATCTTCCTCCATCTGCATCGTTCTGCAGCTCGCTGCATGAAGGTGGTTCTACTGACACAGAACATCCACGAGGTGTTCTAGTGACAGAACATCCACGAGGTGTTCTAGTGACAGAACATCCACGAGGTGTTCTAGTGACACAGAACATCCACGAGGTGTTCTAGTGACAGAACATCCACGAGGTGTTCTAGTGACAGAACATCCACGAGGTGTTCTAGTGACACAGAACATCCATGAGACGTTGTAGTGGTAGAACATCCATGAGACGTTGTAGTGGCAGAACATCCACAAGGTGTTCTAGTGACAGAACATCCACGAGGTGTTCTAGTGACACAGAACATCCACGAGGTGTTCTACTGACACAGAACATCCACGAGGTGTTCTAGTGACAGAACATCCACGAGGTGTTCTAGTGACAGAACATCCACGAGGTGTTCTAGTGACACAGAACATCCATGAGACGTTGTAGTGGTAGAACATCCATGAGACGTTGTAGTGGCAGAACATCCATGAGGTGTTCTAGTGACAGAACATCCACAAGGTGTTCTAGTGACAGAACATCCACGAGGTGTTCTAGTGACAGAACATCCACAAGGTGTTCTAGTGACAGAACATCCATGAGACGTTGTAGTGGTAGAACATCCATGAGACGTTGTAGTGGCAGAACATCCATGAGGTGTTCTATTGACAGAACATCCATGAGACGTTGTAGTGGTAGAACATCCATGAGACGTTGTAGTGTTAGAACATCCATGAGACGTTGTAGTGGCAGAACACCCATGAGATGTTGTAGTGGTAGAACATCCATGAGACGTTGTAGTGATAGAACATCCATGAGATGTTGTAGTGGTAGAACATCCATGAGACGTTGTAGTGATAGAACATCTATGGATCTGAGACCCCATGTTGAGAACAGCTGAACCACACATTAACTTAACTTTAAATTTAACATTAATTTAAACATTAACTTTAACTTAAACATTAACATTAACTTTATCTTTCATAATCCTGTGAAGATGATTCAGACACAATGTTTGGATAAGAAGCGTTTGAAAGACGCTTCATCTTTCTGACGTTAACTTTCTCTCTCTCTCTCTCTCTCTCTCTCTCTCTCTCTCTCTCTCTCTCTCTCTCTCTCTCTCTCTCTCCTTCCTCTCTTCCTCCTTGAGTTACTTACTTCCTGCCCTCTCCCTCCACCTGTTTCCTCTCTCCTCGCTCCGCTAAGTGGGCGAGATGTGGACGGTGAAGTCTCCTCCACCAGCTGCTGCCGCCTTGTGACGGTAACGAGGACGAGGTCAGAGCACAGAGAGGCCCGGAGGCCGAGGAGGAGGCGAGGGAGCCAACGGCAGCCTGACGAGAGAGAGAGGGAGGGAGGAGAGGAGAGGAGAGGAGACGAGGGGAGACGAGAGGAGAGGAGAGGAGGAGACGACAGCAGCCGGCTGACGGAGGACTCTGCAGGCAGAAAGCGCCGAGCTCAGCAACCTCTTCTTTCCACGAGCGTCTCGAGTGAGAGGAGGTGGAGGTTCAGAGGAGGACACCGGGGGAGGAGTCTGTTGATGCCTTCAACAGCTCCACATGTTGACACAGGCCACGCCCCTTTAACCCCTTCAGCCTCTTTAAAGAGGTTACAGAGGCTGAAGGGGTTAAAGAGGTTAAAGAGGCTGAAGGGGTTAAAGAGGTTACAGAGGCTGAAGGGGTTAAAGAGGTTAAAGAGGCTGACCTCTTCAGCCTCTTTAACCTCTTCAGCCTCTTTAACCCCTTCAGCCTCTTTAACCTCTTTAACCCCTTCAGCCTCTGTAACCTCTTTAAAACCTCTTCAGCCTCTGTAACCTCTTCAAAGAGGTTACAGAGGCTGAAGAGGTTTAACCCCTCCAACCCTGTGGTGGTTTCAATCAGCTTTGATGGACATTTACATTTTCACATACATGGAATTTGGCGGTTTCACTTTGCTCTTCGTACTTGTTTACAAAAAGCAAAAGATGAATATAAAAGACAACACAGAGGACTCCCTGCTCAGACCAACACGAACAAGCTGGAGGAACGTGGATCTGTGAGGACGATGAGCAACATCCTCTGTCCGCCTGGCGGTCTGGAAGCTGGACGCATCGCCAGAGCCGGCGCCACCGCGCCAGCGCAGCATTCAAGTTTCAAATCTTTATTGTCAGCACCAGCGTTACAGAGGCAGATGTAGGAGATGGAAGTCTTGGATCCAACAAGGCTCAATACGAACAGAGATGTGTCAATCAAAGACATGACACAGACTTCTGAAATACAGAGAGGCACGTCAAGAGATTAACGCACAAAGATGCAACGCAATGTGCAAATGTTGCACTTAAGTTCCAATACGTCCAAATGGAAATTGGTAAATTCAGTTTTTGACACATTTCAGATGCATGAAGTCCAGCGTGATGCAAGTTTTTACCCCCAAAACCAGCAGAGGTCCATCTTTAGTACGTTGTGACATTGTGAATGAATGTCCTCAGTAGAATAACTGGTGGTGAGCATCTATTGTTACAGTGACATAAATGAAACCGTGTGTAACGCATTGTTACACTCTATGAAATAGTGACTCATTAGAAATATCAGCTCACAGCTGCAGTTCAGCATCTGCGGCTGGTTCATTGGAGGAAAGAGAAGCAGCTTTTCACACAATGGAAGGCGACGGCGGTGACACGGACCCGCTATAGACACAGCGTTTAACATCTTCATGCGTGGCAGCTCAATTACCTGAGTTTAATTGCAATAACTCCAATACCTCTGCAGTCATGCTTGACAGTTCCCAGACCAGGGCCTGTAATTGCAGGTTGATATATGCTACTGGAAATCAAAGGGGGCTAGCGCGTTAGCGAGGGAACAGCCGGGCTACGACTTCCACGGCGGAGCGGGTGAATCGCTAATGCAATAAAAAGGCCGGAGTTATTAGCCGAGTTGTGAACGGCAAATTGGTGTGAATGCCAAATTGTCAGGGTTAGTATTGAATAAGATGGAGAGTTAAAAAGGGAAGTGGGAGGAGGAGGAGGGGGGGAGAGGAGGGGGGCAATGAATGGTGTTCAGCTGTGTGGGAGCAGGCTGGGTCTCATCATAATGGGGCTTAAATACTGTCAGCAATTACAGGACAGATCAGCTTTACTCTTTAGAAACAGCCGGTTCGTCCAGGCGGCGCAGTCCTTCCCCATGTGGGCCTCAGACCACACCCACAAACGACTTTCACTTCATCTGATAGTCCACATGACAAGAAGTCCACACGAGAAACCAGAACCACGACTGCATGGTGGCTTGAAGTCGATGCTACAGGCTCCAATAAGCTCAATACTTTGGTGTGTATTGAGTCCACATGGAGCGTCATCCCAACGCTCCTATGTGGACCTTTCCTTCTGCGTTGTGGTCCCTAGAGAAGAGCTTTCACTGCTGCAGAACCTCCATGATTCTGTTGGAATCGGACCCAGTGGCGCCCGTGATAAGCTTAATCTTCTCTGATGGTCTTGTTTCCTCTTGACTCATAGGGAGGCATCAGTGGTGCATTGCTCTGCTGCACAGGGGCTCACAGCAGGTTTCATCCCAGCCTTGACGTTCTCCCAGCGTCGGCGTAGGTTCTCTCTCCGGGTTCTGCGGCTTTCTCCCAAAGAGGTAACGTGCGGCTCTGGTTCCACCTCGCCTTCGGCCCGTCAGCTGGGATCGGCTCCAGTCCACCTCGACCCTGAGCAGTAGAGCGGTGACAGACAATGGATGGATGGTTCACAACCACGTCGACGTTCCTCAGAGCTACTTTGAGTCATCAAAAGCCAACATACACCGCGGCGTGCAGGAAAACCCAACGTCACCAATGAAACTGTCATGGCCGCTGTGTTCATGGGCACAGAAAGCAGCAGGTTGGAGGTGTGGGCACTTCCCCCTGAACGAGTTCTCCAGACACGTCAGCGGCACCGCTCCCACGAGTCTTCTGGCAGTGTTTTCTTGTGCCCTCTCAGAAAGGTTTACCAGAAAGATGGTGCCATGCACACCATAGCGTTATATTTCATCTGAGATATATCTTCGTCTTGTCGTGTTTTCTTGGTTTTAGCCACAATTGGACGATCCCATAATATCAACACACAGCCATTGGGTCTCGGTTGCTACCCAGTCTGTAGTTATTGTCTTAGATCATTTGCAGTAACAGCTGTCTTTATAATTTGGCTTTTCATTGCTTTGGCACTTTCGGGCCACTCGTGGTCCAGTTTGCTTCGGGACCAACATTCTGGGTGAAAAGAGACGCAGAGCAAACACCGCCTGTGATTGATTGACGGCGGCGGAGTCACGTGCGACCGGCTCGTCTACCAACCTGTAAAAGTTCCATAAAGAGAGAGCACACTTAGCGCTACCGCTCCACTGTCTTGTGGTCGGGAGGAAACCCGAGCCGCCGTGCGGCGAGCCGGGCCGAGCTGGAGGGCTTTGTGGGGTTCCAGCATTCCTTCATACGTCTCGGGACGCTCCACAACCACAGGCCGCCGACACGGGCAGCGGTTCCACAGTCCACTGCCAAGATCCACTGCGAGGAATATTCCTGTTCTCCATCCAAGAGCGCTCCATCAGGATTTATGGCAGGAGAACATAAAGCACTCCGGGAGAAGCCCTGTCCAGAAGAGGCCCGAACAGACTGAGTTATGACAGCGGCGGTCCACCAAAGAAAGCACCGGCCCTGGACCGAAGCGGCGGTTACCAACAGCGTGTTTATCACAACACGGAGACCCCAAAACCCAGTTGTGAAAATGTCAATCGTTCTCGGATCCAGTTCTGCCGACTGCTCCAGAAACCCTCCTGAACGACAACGAGCCGGCACCAAACCATCACAGCCGTGACCTCGTTGTAACAACTGGAACCACAATGCAACAGCACAAGTAGCATGAAGGATCACGGCGCTGTAATCGCACAAGAGCGACGGGAATACGATTGCAGCTCGGCCTCGTGGAGGCAGTATCTTAAATTCATACTTACTGAGGCCCCCCCTGCAGCAATTACACTTCCTTAAACAGACTGTTAGGGGAGGAGGAGGAAGAGGGGGAGGAGGAGGGGGAGGAGGAGCGCGGCGGCATGCTAGGAATAACTGTTGGCCGAGGAGCTAATAGGCATGGAATGATGACAGATATCATGGAGTGGACGCCTCGCACTGACTGGGAAGGAATTAATAAGCAGGAATGGGTTAATAGTGCATTAAGAGCCAGCAGGAGGACGGCGGGAGAGAGAGGGAGACGGCGGGAGAGAGAGGGAGACGGCGGGAGAGAGAGGGAGACGCTTCTGAAGTCAGCTGTGAGTAATCAGCCCGTGGCGAGCAACCACCATTACCATAACAGAGCAATTGGACGTGAAAAATGGATAATAGTATGGACATAGAAGAGGGGACTGTGTGAGTGACTGTGTGTCCTGATGGCTGTGTGTGTGTGTGTGTGTGTGTGTGTGTGTGTGT
>NW_027176203.1:444160-449160 GCF_023055335.1 Clinocottus analis | reverse complement strand
AAATTCATTAAATTCAATATTTCTACTTTTGGAAAAGTTTTTGTTTTCTTTGTCAGTATTTATTTTTCCCAGAGCGTTTCCTTCCAGCTGGACCTTCAGGTTCACGTCCTCACCTCCTGGTTCCTCCTCTGCTCTGACCCGGGGGCCCGATGCCGCTCAGCATCCATTCAACAAGGTGTCAACACGCAAACATCACACGTAAACAGAAGGGGGGGGGTGAGGGAGGGGGGGAGGGAGAGAGGGGAGGGGGAGGGGGGGGGGGAGGGGGAGGACGATGGAGTGGAACCGCAGACCAGCAGAGCGGCGGCGTGTCCTCACGTGTTAATGGAGCGAGCGACACTCTGAGGGGCGGAGCCTAAATACCTGCTGAGAGACAGGAGGGCAACAGCACACGTAACACTCCAGAGACACACACACACACACACACACACACACACACACACACCTGGCCACATGACCTCGTGCTCTGGTGAGGTACTCCTCTCTCTCAGGCCTGCAGCATGTGTTGTTGTTGTTGTTGTTGTTGTTTGGGGACTTTAAACAGACGTGTTGTTGTAGTTTCGGCGCCGCTTCACTTGTCACACGGCGCTCGCTGTGCTCGTCTCCATGGAAACAACGATGGCAGGACGGAGAGGACTCAGCGAGTTCTCGTGCAGATTGAAATGCTTTAAAACATGAAAGAAGAAAATAAACAGGAGTTATAGTTTATGATGAATGTGACACAGTAACACACAGGAGCTTATTACACAACCATAAATATGAACATGAAGCATGAATATGACTCCAGAGAACTCCCCAAGTCATGGAAATATACATTTTTACTTTCAGTGAAATCTGCACTAAATTAATTACGACACATATTTAACTGCACTTCATCAAAATCATCAAAAAAGTGATTTTATATAATATAAACAATATCATATGCATCAATAAAAAGAGAAAAAACTACCTGGAAAACAAAAAATCCAGTTAGGAAAATGTCTGAGGCTGAACTGGTTGAAGAGGCCCAACTCATGAACCACACACACACACACACACACACACACACATCTATACACACACACACACACACACACACACACACACACACACATCTATACACACACACACACACACACACACACACATCTATACACACACACACATCTACACACACACACACACACACACACACACACACACACACACACACACACACACACACACACACACACACACACACACATCTATACACACACACACACACACACATCTATACACACACACATACACACACACACACACACACACACACACACATCTATACACACACACACACACACACACACACACACACACACACACACATCTATACACACACACACACACACACACACACACACATCTACACACACACACACACACACACACACATCTACACACACACACACACACACACACACACACATCTACACACACTCACACACACACACACACACACACACACACACACAGACACACACACACACACACACATCTACACACACTCACACACACACACACACACACACACACACACACACACATACACACACACACACACACATCTATACACACACACACACACATCTACACACACTCACACACACACACACACACACACACACACACACACACACATACACACACACACACACACATCTATACACACACACACACACACACACATCTATACACACACACACATCTATACACACACACACACACACACACATCTATACACACACACACATCTATACACACACACACACACACACACACGCGGGCAGCAGCTTCTTGGCAGCAGAACTGTGAAAGGAGTCTCACCATTTGGCAAAGAGACTTTTCTCCGTATTACTGTCTTCATAAAAAGGTATAATGCTGAATAGCAAAATGGGAGAGAAGGTGACATGATTTGAGATTGAAATGAGACCAAGAAGATGGCAAAAAGCTCTCGTTTCCACCGGCAGACGAGCCGGGGCTCTTTGATGAGAGGCTATTTCCACGCTACAATGGAGGCTCGTTCCTATTGTGTGAAGGAGGAGCGGCGCCATCCACCCGAACACAGAGGAGCTCTGTGTTCGGGTGGAGGTGTGACCGCGGCGTCCCTCCTCTCATCCTGCAGAGGATGAGGAGAAGGCCTTCCTCTCGCCTCCTTCAGGTCTCCAGACGGACTCATGTAAATCCATCCAGTCACCTGAGAGGAGCTCCGGCTTTGGGAGTGATAATGACTTAGAGGAGGACGACCAATGGGGAGAGGACGCGCCGGACACACACACACACACACACACACACACACACACACACACACACACACACACACACACACACACACACCTCTCTTGCGCTCAAGCTAGCTGAGCAATCTCCTCTCTCATCTCGTCCCCACATACTGTGCCAGCTGCAGATTGAGGTGGCAGCTCCCGTCATAATGGGGGGGGGGGGGGTATCGGGTGGGGGGGGGGTATCGGGGGGCATTGCCAGCCTTGCCGTGAGCGGCGCTCCCCCAGCCTGAGCCCGGTCTCAGTGGGCAGCCGCGCCGGTAATAGAGTAAATAACTCAAATGAGGCAGTGTGAATTACTTCTCTGATGGGCTGGACGGCCCCCGCTGTGACGCCGACCGGGGGGTCCGGCTCGCAAGGAGCTTTGAAAATGTGGGGAAATGGGTCTGAGATGCAGCGAGGTAGCGGGGGAGGAGGGAGGCGGGGGAGGGGAGGAGGGTGTTTAATACAGGTGGTGATGGAAGGGGGGGCTGTGCCGCATCAAGTCTGGACGGACCGCTGCAGCCGAGGACTCGCACATCTCCCCGGTGCTGAAGGTCCACCTGGTGGAGGTCGAGGGAGGTTTCTGACGGCGCTCGTGTGTGTTCAGGTATTCAAACTCGCTGGTCTGTGACATACGTTGTGAAAGAAAAGGATCCTCCCGGGCCGTGCAGGGTATGTAGACATCGGACCGGAGGCAGAGCGGGACCTGAAGCCCAGATTCCAAACACAAAGACACTTCAATGCCGACGGATGATTGAAAACCACATCAAAAATGAACCTGCAACCTTGGGCTTCAAAGGGAAGCATATTGCGCAAACTAATACAACCAGGAAAAAAAATACATGAATACATTTTCCTTCATTAGGTGACCTCGAAGTAGGTTACATGGTCATTCCTATTCCGCGCCCAGCCTCCAGTTCAGAGGCGCCTCTGAGCCACCGACGGGCAAACAAAGACTTCAATGCTGGTCCCTCCAGCGCGGGGAAGACTCTGCTTATCATTTCAAAGGCGCGGCCCCTCACCCGCCGGACCGGCTGAACCGCCGAGTCAGAGGAGCGTCTCGCGGTGGAAGACGGTCCTTCGTCTGTTCGCTGGTGGTGACGCCGTGTTTCCTTCTGGGCGGTGGCGGGTTCCTTGGTTCCTTGCTTGTGTGATCTCGTCCCGACCTTCCGGATCATCCATTATGTATCGCAGCAGGTTTGTAAAAAAAGAAAAAGAAAAGGTATGAAAGTGAAATGAGCAGCGGCCCCTTGACAAGGAAAAGCTTTAATCTGAGTTTAGGAGGAGGATCCGGGTGTCAGTTTAGGGACGACAGCGAGACGCTTTCAGGGGAAATGAAACGCTCTGATCTCTGCGTCGAACCTGCAACTCGCCAGACATAGCAGGAGTCGGTGAGGAGTCACCTGACTTTTTCTCGCCCCACACACACACACACACACACACACACACACACACACACACACACACACACTTCTTCCAGGCCCCCCCCCCCCCCCCCACCCCTCACCCCACTGCAAAGCGGAGCCAGAAGACAGCTCAGGACTCGGGGATGACAATGAATTAAACAATATGAAATTCACACCAGGCACACCTCCGCCTGCCTGTAGCCGGTGGATCCGGGTCACTAATGGAACGTGCGCGCCCACGTCACAGTTTGCTAAATGGAGCTCAGCTGGGTGCCTGCAGAGCCGGTGGTTAGAGAGCTCTGCTGAGGGAACACGGCTCTGCTTCCAGGAGGATCGGCACTAAGCCCAAAACCACACAGGTACATCCAACTGATGGGAGATTCAAAAGGCTCCCAGTGACTGTGTGTGTGTGTGTGTGTGTGTGTATGTGTGTGTGTGTGTGTGTGTGTGTGTGTGTGTGTGTGTGTGCAGGGTGAATTTGGACGGAGCTAGCAGGGAGAATAAAGCTAATTCTCTCTTGTACACGAAACAAGGTGGACACGTTCGTGTGAGGAGGAGGAGGAAGAAGAGGAGGAGGAGGAAGAGGAGGAAGAGGAGGAAGAAGAGGAGGAGGAAGAGGAGGACAAGGAGGAGGAGGAAGAGGAGGAGGACGAAGGTGGGACGAAAATGCTTACTTGGAAAAACTACATTAGATTTCAGCTTTTTTGAATTGTTTGTTTTAGCAGAAGTGAACGTCCCTACAAGACTGACCTGAAGGACCTGAAAGACCTGAAGGACCTGAAAGACCTGAAGGACCTGAAGGACCTGAAGGACCTGAAGAACCTGAAGGACCTGAAAGACCTGAAGGACCTGAAGGACCTGAAGGACCTGAAAGACCTGAAGGACCTGAAGAACCTGAAGGACCTGAAAGACAACGAGGATTCTTTGAGAATAGAAGCAGGCATTGTTCTTGGTGACCTTGTGGTCAGAGGTGGAGACATGGAGGAGATGCAGGAAGCTGGAGAGCAGACTCGGTGTGGAGATCAGATCCTCCATGGTGTCCGTTCCTCTGGACTTCTGGACCTCCATCACAAACACACAACACTGAGCAGAAGATGAGAACAATGCCACCAGGATCCTTCAGCATGTTCCTCTGGAAGACTTTTCTTTCTGGTGTCTTTATGTGAATCGTGTTAACAGCTCCTTCAGGTTCCTGCTTCCACCTGAACACTTTTACTCACTTCAATGTAAAAAACATTATTTTTCTCATACCGTCAGCCTGAATATTTCCATATCCGTGTTCCTGGATAGGGAGGAAACGCAGCAGGACCTC
>NW_027176203.1:429160-439160 GCF_023055335.1 Clinocottus analis | reverse complement strand
ACAGACAGACAGACAGACAGACAAACAGACAGACAGTGAGAGAGACAAACAGACAGACAGTCAGTGAGAGAGACAGACAGACAGTGAGAGAGACAGACAGTGAGACAGACAGACAGAAAGACAGACAGACAGACAGACAGTGAGAGAGGCAGACAGACAGACAGTGAGAGAGACAGACAGTGAGACAGACAGTGAGACAGACAGAAAGACAGACAGACAGAGAGACAGACAGACAGTGAGAGAGACAAACAGACAGACAGACAGACAGTGAGAGAGACAGACAGACAGACAGTGAGAGAGACAGACAGAGAGACAGACAGTGAGAGAGACAGACAGACAGACAGTGAGAGAGGCAGAGAGAGAGACAGACAGTGAGACAGACAGAAAGACAGACAGACAGTGAGACAGACAGAAAGACAGACAGACAGAAAGACAGACAGACAGACAGACAGACAGACAGACAGTGAGAGAGGCAGAGAGAGAGACAGACAGACAGTGAGAGAGACAGACAGACAGATAGTGAGAGAGACAGACAGACAGACAGACAGTGAGAGAGACAGAGAGAGAGAGAGAGAGAGAGACCCCTTTTTAAATATTGACTGATGAGGAAATAATCATTATAAACTAATGTAGAGACTATTTATGACTCAGAATATGAGCAGTATGAGGGTTAAACAAATTTTTTTAAACATTTGCTAATCTCTAAAAAGGTAGAAGCGTAACACTACAAAAAATTCTCTGTTATGTATCAAATAAAATGTATAAAATAAAGTGCAAATTAACTGTTAAATAAAATATTGCATTGATTGCATTGCATATAAATTAAATACTCTGAGCAGATCACTGCTATTAGAGGAACTTCAAACGCTGACCTGTGAGGTTCAGCTGTAACAGATCACACGGTGGTCACTTTGCAAGAGCTACATTAGCAGCCTCTCTTTCGAACACAAAACAAGAGAACGTCTTGCAGTTAACATGAACTTGTACACCACCGCTTCCAAGTGTCTATATGGTTTTTCACGTCGTACTTCACAGCATCCCAGGTCCTACCTTTAAGTGCCTCTGGAAGTGCATGGATACATTCAAGACACTGTGCTTTACTAGGAACCTTTCTAGTCTGAATGCTGTCCATCAGCTTCTGTTCCACAGCTTCGACTTCTTCCTTGCTCCACATCTTCTTCCTTCTTGGTGCATCTGTACAATAAAATAAAAAGTTGGTGCGGGTGATTACTATAGATTTGCGTGTGTGTGTGCACGCTATAGACAGTCCGGAGGCTGCACTGCCCCCGCAGTTGTGTTCCACCTTTTTCATTTCGTCAACATCACATCCCTGGGCATTGATGAGAGGAATTGATAAGCTCGGAGAAATACGATGTTGATGGATTGAGAAGTTTACTGGCAAGAAGGAAAGGATGGCAATATCTATCTTCAAATAGTAATGGCCTGTGTTTAGTCAACTTTACAGTTTGTTGTGTTCCTTTTACATTGGTTTTCCTTTCTGTATTTTTTAAATTTGTTTGCTGAGGTATGTATGACTGGTGCAACTGTTTGTTTGTTACAGACCCCCTTGAACCACACACCAAATTGTGCCCCCCTAAGTAGTTTGTCACCAGCCGCCACTGCATTTGACTTGTAGGGAAACTGAAAACGCAAGTGAGCAGTCATACTGGAGATAAACCTTTTAGTTCAGTTTGTGGAAATTAGTTAAAAATAAAACTATTTTCGTCAGTCAGATTTTCATCAAAGTTTTGTTGAAAATATCATACTGTCTTTTCTGAGTTGTGTGTGAGGAGAGTTTCATCACACCCCAAATACCAGTAATTGTAGGAATAGTGGACATCCTGAAACCAACAATGGCTGCGTTTCCCTGAGTCGATCATTCATAAGGACTTAAGAAGGCTCTTAAGAAGGGTTCGGCTAAAAAGGAGCGCTAAGATAGGGGTGTCTTAGCGCTTAAGAGCTTCTTAACGCATCTGGGAAACGCAGCCAATGTCTGTATGAGACTAGAAAATAACTCCCTGAAACAGGTTATTGGTAAAATACCTTTGCTTGGCTGTGATGATGAGGTATCAGACTCATGGTCCTCCTCTGTCCAGGTCCTCTTGATGGGTTTCGTCTTCTTCACAGGTCTTGACCCTCTTTTGCTCCTCTGATACGTCTGATTTTTGTGTAGAACTGGGCACATCCTCATCCTCACTTATTTCACTGCTTGTCATTGAGGTATTTGCAGAGATCCCAAGCATTTCCTTTGTAAACTAGCAAAGAAAAAGTGAGATGTGACTCAATTAGTAAGTTTTAAAAAAATATTTCCCATCAACAATAGTATAGTTCGTAATTTTGTCATTACAAATGATTTCAAAATACACACGGGTTTGTCTGCAAACTTACAAAAACAGTTTCAGTTCTCTTGAGTCGAGGAACATCTGGGTCTGAAGGGTACTGGACCGTTTCCTGAAAGAGTTACCAAAAAACATACTTTTAAATACAATTTCCAATTACAGAATAATCAATTTTTACATTGTGTTAAGATAGATCTACTGCTTATAAATACGATAACAACTATTAATGAAAATGGAGCTTTTGCTGTTATGAAGAAAAATAAACTATAATAAGTAAGAAATGGAGAACTGGCTGTGTAACAACCAACAAAATCTAATATATACAGTGGGTAATGAAAGTATTGAAACCATCTTCATTGTTTTACTATTTCTTATGTTGAAGCCTTGTGTCAAAGTAAAACAATTATATTTTTCCTCATGAATCTCCACTTAGTTCCTCACGAGGACAACCCAAAAAATGTAGAACTTCAAACACAAATAAATGCTCTATCTCTCCCTCTCAATTAGCTGGCTCTTTTCAACACTGTTCATTTCTCAAGTTTAAACATTAAAGAACCAATATAATTGTCACTCAATGTGACAATATGTCACTTAATTTCTGATTAATATCAAATAAATTTGACCAATAAAATATGTTTATTTGTCTACCCGGGTGCGCTACCACATTTTTTTTAACTTGCTAGCTCCAGCAGTACAACCTAAAAAAAGTAAGTATACAGCCCTGATTAATGTTCACCGCCAAATACATTTTATCTCTTTCTGTCTCCCCCTATTTGAGTACCTGCTTGCATCTGTGGCATCTCTCTTTATGTGCGACATCCCCTGCACTCACCTCCATTGGCTCGTCTGTCTTCTCTCCCTCCTTCTGATCTTCTGACTTTTCAGGGTGGGTCTGGCCCTGCAAATGAGGTCGTTACATACAAAATACGAGTCAGCCCTGACATAATTATACATGTATGCCTGAAAAATATCTTGTGCTCAGACTTTAGGTTAGCCAGAATATGCCAGGTTTTGGCCATCAAGCGTAATTGACAGGCAATATCAATGGCCAAAATGTTCAGCAGGAAATATGCCAAATAAATAAATAACAATGAATTAATGGTAGCCGATGTTAAATAGCCTAATATTGTGTGAGCTGTATGTGACAAATATTAACGTATACATATACACTTTGCAAAAGTTAGGTTTTCCCTCTGAATTTAGGTTGCACTTTGCAGCCACAGCCCTGCGGACCCATGCTGTGGCTGACAGCATTTAAAGCCGACATCCCTTGGCCAATTTTTTTTTAATCAAACGATGGTGAAATAAGTATTGCAGTTGAGGCCAGTAAGGCCACATAAAAGCGTCAAGCTCTTCTGCTCCTTAATAAACAGAAAATTGGACAGCAGCCTTTCCAAACACAATGTTTCAAACCAGAATGGCAGGATAAATTAAAATGGTTAAGACATGAAAATGTGGATGGAATAAACAAAACGTTCTGGAGCATTTGTGAGATTGCAGGTAGGACAAAATGTTTTACCAAACGATCTATCAATCTATCAATAAGCTATTTACATCTTACGAAAACCACTGCAGCTTTTAAAGGGAGCGGACCGATCTTAGGCTGTATAGGCTATTTACATCTCACAAAACCACAATTTCTTCACAGACAACTTCAGATGGCTATTAAAACTTACACTGATGGGTTTGTCTACATCAAGGAAGCAGATATGTTTATAAAAGTAGCAGTAACACAAAGTCACACAAAGTCTTGTGCAAGTCTCGCTCAGTGTATTTACAGCTAGTCTGAAGCGCTCCTGTAAATTAATTCAACCAAGTAATATGAACTCAAAACAATATGGGACAAAGTGTTTTTTGTAGCATATTGATAAGTATTTTCTCAATAATGGCTGAATATTTAGATGATTTTGAGGATATGGAAGATGACTTTGAATACAGCGGTCAGCCATGTGACTGACACATGTGACTGCTACTTTTACAAACATATATGCTTCCTTGAAGTATACAAACCCATCAGTGTACGTTTGAATAGCCATCTGAAGTTGTCTGTGAAAGAAATTGCAGTTTCGTGAGATGTAAATAGCCTAAACAGCCTAAGACTGGTCCGCTCCCATTAAAAGCTGCAGTGGCGATGCAGGGACATAGGGAACTACTACATCATAGGAGCAATTCAAAAAAGCTTCAGATTAATTATTTTAAACCTTGAATAAAAAATAAAAAAGGCTACTTGTTATATTTTATTGTTGTATGCTAACTAAGGTTGCAAAGTTTGTGACGAGTTCATTCTGCTAAATATTTTTAATAAACTAGCTTACATTTGTTGGATCATAGCATTTGTGTTTTTGTTATATTACTATTTAAATACTATTAAATTGCTGTTTAAAATATGACTTGTAGGTATTGGAATATTTACAGGCCTCCATCTCACCTCACTGTTCTTCTTGGTAATGCGCAGGTCCATGTCTATCAGCTGGTTGGTGTTATTGGTAGTAGTGTTAGTCTCGTCTGAGGGCAAATCCAACTTAAGCTGCTGACACCCGAGCAACTGCTGCTTTGGGTGGTACACAGCTCCTATCTAGATGAAAGAGTGAAAGAGGAGAGGAAGCAAGGAGGTGAGACAAGGAGGTGAGGCAAGGAGAAACTTCATCACAAAGTCACCACTTGCGCACAGGACAAGGCTTTTGAAGAATAATTTGTCCTGTGTGATCTTTTAGTATTTACTCTATATGCTTTCAATAGTGGCAAGACGAACAGTCAGATAAAACACCTGTAGATTACTGTATTAGCCGACAGATTACAGATGACACTACAACACTTGGTTTGGAAGAAAGGCATTTTTCTAAATTTCTGAAATTATTTATTAGGAATATTAATCAATAACTTCAATATGATACAGTGTAGTGTCACCAAACTCTCTACACACTTCATTGGTCTGCTACAGATTACACTACAACACTCTTAGTATGTATGTCTTCCTTTTTAATTGTCTCATTTGTAAGATAAAGTGGAGTGGTCCCATTGATTAATATTCATAAAGAAAATTCCCAGAAATTATGAAAAGTCCTTATTTTCTCAAATAAGTGTTGTAGTGTAATCTGTTGAAGAAAAATTAAGAATGTAGTAATTTTGGTGACACTACACTGTATTATAGTGAAGTAATTTAATATTTTTGTGATATCACTGCTCTCACAGCTGCACGTACACACTGGCTTGTTTTGTTGAAAATTAGGTTGTAGCTCGTTGTCCATCTTACTACGGTTAAAAACATGCATGTTTTGAGTTTTAACAACGTTTCACTTAAGAATCTGCGAATATCTTTCCAATTTGACCATAGCTTTCTTAGCCTTAGCAGAGCTGTTAGCTAACACTAATTGGCTTATGCTACTCCATTCACGAGTAATATCGGTGTTTATCATAACCTATTGATTAAAAATCATGACATATTAAAGCAAAGATAAGATAACTTTAAATCTTACCTGCAGCTGGTGCCGAGTTAGACAAGTATTGTGATGAGTCCGAAGCAGAGCGATTCTTCTTCTGAAACGTTCCATGTGCCGTCAGCCGAGGGGGGAGGGCGAGGTGAGGAGGGGGGGGGGAGGGGAGAAAGGAGCATTGCTCTGCTCAGCATTGCTCTGCTGCAGGCTGCAGGTGCAGACCGACACGCCCTTTGAAGCTGATGGGCCATTAATTAAGAGTGGGCAGAGGACCACGCAGTATTCCTCTACTTCTCAACTGTGACTCACAGTGTAGTTTTACAGACTAGTGTTGCAGATAACTGATGTTTCACATTTAACACTACAGTAAACTGCAAAATAGAAAATTGTTAACATTAAATTATCTCTCCTGAACTAAAGTTTCACAATATTAGTAGTGGACACTAACTAAGTACTTTTACTTTAGTATTTTGAAGTACTTTTAGTCTACTAGTATTTCCATTTTATGCAACTTTATACTTACAATCCACTATATTTCAGAGGGAAATACTGTACTTTCAAAACCTTTGCTTTTTATTGACATAAATAATCTAGATGCAGTGTAATTACTAGTTTGGCTGTACTAGATATTTGATATATTCAATAATATCAAATATCTAGTACCCTCAAGTTATTGACTAAATTAATAGTAGCCTGTAATTAAAAGTATTAATTTTCCCATTTCATGGACACATGCCAGCCCAGGCCTAGTTTCAGAGAGCACTTTGAGAGAGGCCCAGTATATAAAATGAAGCTTTTTGTTTATTAGTTTGTTTGTTTTTAGTGGTAATAGTGACCAAAATGAGTCACCCTCAGACAATAGAGCGTATTCACCCACGTGACCACAACAAGCTTTGACGGCCATGTTGGGGTCCATGCACGGCATTGTTTTGCTGTGTTTTATGCCGCTCTTCTTAAGAAATGACCATCATATCCTGAAAGAGACACAATTTCAGTTCAAAATGGTGTGCCTTGTAATTGTGGTACTGTGCCTTATTGTTAGATGTGGAACTAATGATTCAGAATATGGGTTTATCAGCTCAACAAGACAGGCTATTACTTCAACTTTTCATGCATCTACTTCGGCTTCACTCGGCGTATGAGCGTTAGGACTGTTCTCATGTGTTTCTGTTGATACATCGGGTTGTGGGCACGTTTCCATTGACACACTCTCATCAATAATCTTCTTTTGCTCTTTCGAGTGAAAATAAATGTATTTCACTTGTGCAAAAGGAACTGTGGATGGAAACTTTGGAGGAAGCCATGAACATGTCAACTCTGTGGGGCGATGTCTGCCTTTACTCTGTGATTCATTTCAAGCTAAAATAAAACACTGGCGACATGTGAACAGCGCTCAGCGCGGCCAGCCAAACAGTCACTGCTGGTCCTGAATGAGCTGGAAGCGGCGTCATCCAGACACTCGTCCTGGAGAAATCTTTCTTTGGTAATGCAGAAGGACATGAGGTTGCAGGGCTCTTGCATAATCAAACAGCGGACACGCTAGGTCAACGTCTTCTGACATTTAATAAGTGGACCCTAAGATGGTGTGATTGAGATGCTGACATCACGTGAATACGCTCTATAGTGCTGAGAACCTAGGGTATATGCTTGGAGGACTTACCAATTACAAAAGCTAAAAAATATCAGTTATGGTTTTTATCATACAGAATGAAGACTTTTAACTGACTTGCAGATATGCTCATATACTGTCAACTCATAATCTAACCCAAACGCTTAGAGTAAAAGTTTTCACAAATTTATTTTAAAACCTCACATCTTGTCTCTGTCGTGCGGCCGCATTTCTGCTCTAAAACACACAAAATGGCTTCAGTGATGCACATCTAAGGTAGGCTACAGCTCCTGAGAATAAAGATAGCCCATTTTAAAATTAAACAGGAAAAAATCCACTCATTTGGTCACTATACAGTAGCATTTGTGCAGAACACTAGTGGGGTGTTCTAGAACAGCTGATAACCTAATCATAATCTAACCCAAACCTTATAGTACTGTGGAAATAAATAATTATTAAAAATGTATCTGCAAATCAACTGCAGTCTCCCTCAACACTGATAATTAGAAACAACAGCAAGTGATAAGCTTAGAACTCAGGAAGACAGTGGAAAGAGTTTGGAGACAGCTAAATTAGTTTTGTTAATACTGTGTGAGCATGACAGAGGGGCCTACGTTCTCTGAGTGTTTAAGGATGCTTAATTTGTTAACAGAAAAGTGCTTATGTTAGCTGTTAGCTGCTGGCTGTTGGCCGCTAACATTGACAATGACGCACTGATTTAAAAAAGATAGAAGAAAGCTAGCTGTTTTCTACTACAGAGATCTCTGGCTGCTGTGCTGGTGCTGTAACCCAGTGGTTATCTAGCCTGATTAGTCTCTTATTCAGTGTCAATAGGCACACTCTTTAAGAGTCACAACAGTAAGCTCTGCTTTACGGCTGTAGAGCAGTGACCTCAGAGCAGGAAAGTTTGCGGGTTAGCACTTGAATAATGCTGGGAAGGGAGAAGACATGGCTGTAGCCAGTCTCTATTAGCTGTCTTTCACATCAAGTCACCACTTCTTACACTGTTTTCCTGCTAGTGTAGGTGGACCAGAGGCAGGCAGAGACTGCAGTGTCCCAGGACTTGTCGCCAGCCATTTTGAGTATCAAAAAACATTTTCTTTCTATAGAGCTCTATAGCCACCTTACAGCTTACATTTGTACATGAGATTACTTGCATATATGGTTACTTTTAACACAGTTGAACAGGTTAAAGTTATGTTTCTGCCACAACTGAGTACTTTCTTCTGAACCGCTTTACTAGCGATGGGAAAAACAGTTCTTTTGATTTTACTGAATCACTAGAATCTGTTCAATAAAAAGATACATTCAAAAAATGCTTTCACTGGCTCATTCAGTGCTTAGCAGGAGCCCTGACTGCATCATGTATAGTTCTCTAACTCCCTGAACTGGTAAACAGCCAAATGATCCGTCATTCAGTTCATGATTCAGCCCGGATTGAGCTTCACATTCACTCTTTTAACACGCTCACCGCACGTACTGAAGGACGGTGTTCACGGACCATAGTACACAGTGGGTGACACAGCGCTACTTTGAGTGGTATACATGGACTGCATGGGAGTCCTCAGCTCTGTGTGCAGTACATTCACTGAACATGCTACACGGATGTTGGCAAGTTGATACAGCACTAATTTTAGGAGTAGGCTATGGTAACTGAACTTTAATCAGGTCCTCTGCACTGAGTGGCAGTTCTCTCTGTTTGCAGTACGCAAGTGACACAGTGCTACTTTCAGCACAATACATGAACGTGAATCACGTCCTCAGCGACAGTTCTCTTTGTGTGCAATAGGTTTGCAAGTGAGTGACACAGAGCGCTACTTTCGGCAGTTCGTTAACTGAATGAGAATCACTCTCCTGCCATGACAGAGTCCCCTCTCTGTGTGCAGTATGTTTGCAAGTGACACAACACTATTCTCTACAGTAAATTCACTGAACGAGTCTGCGCTGACTGGTGGTGTGTTCACTGTGTTTCACAACTGAAAAACATCACAAAATTATTCAATTAAGATAACCACAAGATTTATAATTATCTAAATGTACAAATGGTAAACTTTTAGGGGGTGAACCCACCACCCAATACCTCACTAACTCTGCCTGGAAAATTCAAAGCACAAAGAAAAGAGAACTGTAATGAGCATACAAAATTAAACAAATAAGCAAACAAAAGCGAACTCTATAAAATTCTCATAAGCTAAGAGGCCCAAATTGTAATAATCAGGTAACAAAAATGGTATAAAAGGATAATAAACACATTCTAATGACAAAAATGGCATTTAGTCATATAAAAAGTTCATACACTGAAAAAACAGTGCTTGGTGGGGACTTAGTTCATACACTGTAATGACAGGTTTGGCCTCCGGGAGTGATATAGAGCAAACACACAATGTGAGAAAAACGAATTGCTGGGGACTTTGAAAACACTGCAGTACCAGGTTCTGGCTCTGGGATTGCTATAGAGCACACACAAAGTCATAAAAAACAGCCTCCAAGGGACTTTTTAGAAAACTTCACCAGCCATCTTGAAACGTCATTTCCTATTCATTGGACTAGTTCACACCGTGGGGACCATGGTTTTGGTCCCCATGGTGTTTTTGGTCCCCAGGGTGTTGGTGTGTATT
>NW_027176203.1:411660-424160 GCF_023055335.1 Clinocottus analis | reverse complement strand
GTGTGTGTGTGTGTGTGTTACTGGAGGATGTACAGTAACTTGCTGGCAGCAGTTAGCTAGTAAGTACTTTTAGTGTATTTCACAGTAAAACTACTCACAGTACATGGAATACTGTAGTATTTTTTACAGTAATAATCCCACAATACTCATCACCACAGTACCTGTGTACAGCGTGTACTGTATTCATATTAATAATGTAAATTAATACAGTTACAGTATTACACACAGTAATACTGTAACTGTATTTAATATTTCAACAATTCAAATATAAATTTTACATTTTGCTTTTAGTTTGTAAAAAAAAACGTTTTGTAAACATTGATTCATGGTATTCTTGAACATTTTAAATGTTCCTATTTCTTAGGTTAATATCAGAATGTGAACATGTTTTTAAATCATTTGATAGTAACATTATTGATGTTTTCCCTCAGTAAACATTGTAAACATGAGTTTATGTCTCAATCTCTACTTCCTGTCTTCTTCTATGCAGCGTGATGCTCATGTAGGACATTATGGTCATGAAGCGGGGGACGCTCTAGGGGCGGGGCTACAGGGTGACTGACAGCTCGGCGTCTACGTGGCTCCTCCTCAGTCCAGATGAGCTCACTTCTGTTGGTGAAACAACAACATGGTGAAAACATTTCTTTCTCACTTGATTTCAACCAAAATATTGACAGAACTTTATATTCAGTGTGTTCACACGACTGGAGGGTCAAACCTCGGCGGGTCGGCGTCCTGTGGCCCGACAGGATGGATCCAGTCTGGCTCCAGTCCGGCTCCAGTCCGGCTCCAGTCCGGCTCCAGTCCGGCTCCAGTCCGGCTCCACGGGGCGCTGGACCTCCACTCCGGTTCAGCACTCTGGACAGCGGCACAGCCACAAATCCTAGAACATGTCCTGCTAGCGTGTCAATATGCTATTGTTGACTGTGGACCGTGACCATCACGAACTTCCTGATGTTTGTCCAGAACCAGCATGCACCTGGGCCTTTCACCTAACGCCTCGGGTCTCTCACACTCCGGCGTCCTCATGGTTGAAGGTTCTCTCTTTGCGTCCCGTCGCTGCGGATCCACAACGAGGGTTCCACAAGAACATCCACGCCATGCCGCTGCATGTTAACATCCTGGATTATACGGACTTCATCTCCAAGAGAAAAGGAGAGGTTCTGACCCGTGGGAGCGAGCGGGAGGAGGGAGGAAGTGTGAGCGGCGCTGTGTGGAGGCCGAGCAGCTCGTCCTGACGGCTGGACGCCAGAGATGCAGCTTCCCAGGTCTTGACTCCTACATTTGGCTCCAGTTACAGCAGACAGGTGGGCACTGGGGCTCACACAGACACACACACACACACACACACACACACACACACACACACACACACACACACGCACACACACACACACACACCCCTCCTCCCCCCATCTCATTCTCACTTTACTTAGTTCCTTCTCTCTCTCTCTCTCTTCACCTCTCTCACGTTGACCCACTCTTTTTGGTCTCCCTCTCTGTCGTTCCACACTCTCTTCATCTGGCTCTCACACACACACACACAGACACACACACACACACACACACACACACCCCTCCTGCTCGCTGGTTTCTCCCTCTAACAGATCTTCCTCTTGCGTCTCCTTCCTCCTCATGACTCATGGCGTTGGTCTGTCTTCGCGTTAGCTTAGCCTTGTTGACCTTCCCTTCTTCTTACAGAAGCGTGACCTCTGACCCGCTCAACAACTTCCTGTCCTCTTCCTCCTCCTCCAGTTCTTCTTCCTGTCTTTACCTCTGTGACCTCTACACCTTCCTCTCTTTGGCTTCCGAGGCGCAGACACACATTGGCCCGATGCCCGTACACACATTTGGACCCGGCTGCATGTATCTCAGTGTCGAGGGCCTGTGTGTGTATGTGTGTGTGTGTGTGTGTGTGTGTGTGTGTGTGTGTGTGTGTGTGTGTGTGTGTGTGTGTTTCTAAGGCCAGTTAGCGAGCAGGACTTGGCAGGGTTGAAACTTCATGCTCCACTTTGCTCAACCCCCTAGACCTGCACGAAGACAAGGTTATCATGTTCCCCCATCACTGCCAGACACACACACACACACACACACACACACACACACAGACACACACACACACACACAGACACACAAAGACACACAGACACACACACACACACACACACACACACACACACAGACACACACACACACACACACACACACACACACACACACACAAAGACACACACACACACACACACACAGACACACAGACACACACACACAGACACACACACACACACACAAAGACATGCACACACTTTCATTTTGCCCCCCTTTCCTTCTTAAACTCATGCACTCAGGGGCCTTGTGGGTTGGAGAGCTGTGTGTGTGTGTGTGAGTGTGTGTGTGTGAGTGTGTGTGTGTGTGTGTGTGTGTGTGTGTGTGTGTGTGTGTGTGTGTGTGTGTGTGTGTGTAGGTTCAAGAAAGGATGCTACAACCCTGCCTTCTGCTGGCCAGTGTGAAGAACTAAAGGTCAAACTCTCACACAAAACATCAGCGAGTACGAAACATTTTAGGATTTCAGTTCTAGTGAAAGACTGTTATCATCATACCATGAGACTCCTCTGGTTGTATAGAAGTCTATGCTTCATGTGTTAAAGCTGCATTCTCTCTCCTGACCACCAGGGGGTGACTCCTCTGGTTGTATAGAAGTCTATGCTTCATGTGTTAAAGCTGCATTCTCTCTCCTGACCACCAGGGGGTGACTCCTCTGGTTGTATAGAAGTCTATGCTTCATGTGTTAAAGCTGCATTCTCTCTCCTGACCACCAGGGGGTGACTCCTCTGGTTGTATAGAAGTACATGCTTCATGTGTTAAAGCTTCTCTCTCCTGACCACCAGGGGGCGACTCCTCTGGTTGTATAGAAGTACATGCTTCATGTGTTAAAGCTGCATTCTCTCTCCTGACCACCAGGGGGCGACTCCTCTGGTTGTATAGAAGTCTATGCTTCATGTGTTAAAGCTGCATTCTCTCTCCTGACCACCAGGGGGCGACTCCTCTGGTTGTATAGAAGTCTATGCTTCATGGCTGCTTTTTAAAGACTTGACCCAGGCCTGCTGACCTCTGACCTGTGTGTGTCGGTGGGTCACGGTGTTGTTGCCGTGGAGTCTCTCCTGGAGACAGAGGGAAGCTGCTAACGTTAGCATCATGATGCAATCCGTACAATCGTAGCGAAATGCTAATTAACCTGCAGCTCTCACACATACCACATCCAGTAAAAGATGTACCCTTTGACTTCACATTAGTATCATAACGTAATGATCCAATTAAACCGGCTTTCCACAACCTGATTAAACATCTCATTTATGTTTCCTCCCCGAGGAGCAGCAGACCTGAGGAGCTCATGTGATGCTCTGTGGGAGGAAACTTCTGCATCTCTTCCTTCACCAGGTCCTTCCAGAGAAGGAGTGAAGAAGGAATGAAGGGATGAGCCTGCACGAGGGAGGAGGAGGTAAAGAGAGAGAAATGAACTGATTGTATGATGAAGGATGAGAGGAGAGATGCATGTAGAGAGTGAGGAGAGGAAGCTGTGACAAGACCTGGATCAGGAGATGTGACTGTTAATAACCACACACACACACACACACACACACACACACACACACTGGAGGTGTGAGTGCAGCACTGCTGTGGTGGACTTGTTGTATTTCTGCTTAAACTAAAGTGTGTTTGTGTCGTCAGTGGCACATGGAAGAGGTCGTATTCAGCTACGATTAATCATGAGGGATATTAAGACCATAAGCCACAAAAACAAATTCCCTATGTGCGTTCCTCCAGCTTCCATCACACGGTTCAGAGCCTGTTAGCTAAATTAGCTTAGCGCCTGATTAGCTTAGCGCCTGCTCGGGCTCTCAGCGCGCTCACGCTGGGATCGGGATAGCTTCACAACTTGTCCTCGCAGAAAGGATCGATTTAACCCACGACGAATGGCTACCATTAGAAGTGAGAGGGATTACTGGGAGGCAGTGGTGTGTGTGTGTGTGTGTGTGTGTGTGTGTGTGTGTGTTTAGCATCTTAGTAAGGGTCTGCTCTGATCCTTCGTTTAAAGGCTCACTGCAGGACCTCTTCATGGGACCCTCAAAGAGATGGTCCATGTTTACTTTTAATGAATCTACAACACACACACACACATGCACACACACACACACACACACACACACACGCACACACACGCACACACACACACACACGCACACACACGCACACACACACACGCACACACACACACACACACACACACACACACACACACACACATAGATGCAGTGCTGCAATGGTTTCTGGGACTACATTTAAACGATGTATATGTGTGTATGTGCATTACTTATTGATATGACATCAACTGAACTAAAGGGCAAACACGAACATGCCTCACAGCCCCATCCTTGTTATGTGTGTGTGTGTGTGTGTGTGTGTGCGTGTGTGTGTGTGTGTGTGTGTGTGTGTGTGTGTGTCTGCTAATGACCAGCCTGTGCCTCTGAAGGCAGAATGCATTCTCTGTTCTCTCTCGCCGTTCTTCTCGACCAATCACAGCGCAGTATCAACATCTTCCTTTAATTGCATTTAAGGAGCTTGTTGATTGGATGAAGCTGAGGAGGCCAACTGGACACGTGCACTGCCAGCTGGTCAGCCTGCCTATGGACCACGTGCATGCGTTTGTGCATGTGTGTGATGTCACCACGACTACTACTCGATGCAAGATGGCCGCCTCGGTGTGTTTGGCGCATGTTGTTTTGTGTTGTTTTTGTTGTGAGTATCTGGAGATGAGCTCACCAACATCAGGGTAACAACTCCAGAGGGTTTACTTCCAACTTTTCTCCATCAGTCGCGCAATGAAACTGTCCGATGGAAACGAGCCAGTCGGCTTGTAGCGCAGCGCTGCCGGGCATATTCTCTCATGGTGGGGCGAGATCTTCACTGAGACCCGGCTCTGTGTACCAAGTCTCACGCATTGAACATGACAGTTCTCCCCCCGCCTCCTTCTCCCATCGACAAAATCTCACAGCAAGGATTTTGGAAAAGTTGGCAGCTCTGCAAACAGTCGCGCGAGCGCTAGTTAGCTCGCGAGCTAACAGCGAGCTATGCACCCCTGCTTTCTAGTTTCCATCGCGCATGAGATGCGCTTGCCAGTGCGTCTAACTGTGTCACACAGTCCACAGGGAACAGTCTCCAGCTTCCTCTTCTCCACACTGGTATTCACACAATGCTGCTCAACAAAAGATCTTCATGGTGAGACTGTGACATCAACGCAGCATCAGACTGAACATAAACAGTGGGCCCGAGTCTCTGTTTGGATCCGAGTGTCCGACCTACTGAGTGAAAAAAAGGCTCTTTGCATGAATCTGTTCTCTAAATGCGTCTCACATCCAGAACAAGTGTTTTTACACAAATGCAGTAATTGCCTTCCTGTGTAGCTCAGCAGTCGATAGTGGCTTACCGGTGCTGCCGCCAATTAGATGTTTGTGTTTAAATTCACCATTCAACCTGCTCCCCAAATTTGCCATAAATGCTCTTTTGTGTGGGATAAAAAATGTCCTTAAATGGTATTCAGACTTAAAAACAAGGGATAAAAATAAAGCGAAGAAGCAGAGGAGACCATGTGAAAGACATTGTGGAGCTTCAACCCCAGGACATCTGCTGCCAGATCAAAAGGCTCGCTGCGAGCACAGATTTAGGCTCGCGTCCCGACACTTTGCTTCAGTCTTTTTTTTGTTCAGGGTGAAATAAGCGTTGATGAAAGGCGGCCATTTTGTTATTTGCATTGGCGTGTTTTTCTCCTTTTCATAAACTCAGCCATGGCTTGAAGCATCATTCCTGTGTTTGTGTGTTTGTTTCTCTTCCATCCTCCCACCGTTTGTCTTCCCTCCCTCTCCTCGTCAGCTTCCCACAAAAAGGGCTCAGCGTTATTTCTGTTCGATGTGTGGAGAACCAAGACAGCAATGTGTGACATCGAGGAGACGAGAATGAAACAAGAGCCTCTGTATGAAACACACTCCAAACACAAGAACTGCATACCTAAAATATAGGGGACATTTTTTACTGATTAATCTCATGATTTTTCTACAATTAATCTCATTATGCGCCAAATTCAATAATAAAGTAAAAACTAGTGTATTGCAGCTTTTATTTTTAAAGTAATGTGAGGGACAAACCACTCCTTCTTTGGTCCATGTTCAGTAGTAAGGGTCCCTGTGAGGGACAAACCACTCCTTCTTTGGTCCGTGTTCAGTAGTAAGGGTCCCTGTGAGGGACAAACCACTCCTTCTTTGGTCCATGTTCAGTAGTAAGGGTCCCTGTGAGGGACAAACCACTCCTTCTTTGGTCCATGTTCAGTAGTAAGGGTCCCTGTGAGGGACAAACCACTCCTTCTTTGGTCCATGTTCAGTAGTAAGGGTCCCTGTGAGGGACAAACCACTCCTTCTTTGGTCCATGTTCAGTAGTAAGGGTCCCTGTGAGGGACAAACCACTCCTTCTTTGGTCCATGTTCAGTAGTAAGGGTCCCTGTGAGGGACAAACCACTCCTTCTTTGGTCCATGTTCAGTAGTAAGGGTCCCTGTGAGGGACAAACCACTCCTTCTTTGGTCCATGTTCAGTCTGTTGCTTACCGTAAAGATGATATCCTCACACAGTGTATCCTCACACAAGGATCCTCACACAGTTTATCCTCACACAGTGTATCCTCACACAGTTTATCCTCAGACAGTGTATCCTCAAACAGTTTATCCTCACACAGTGTATCCTCACACAGTGTACCCTCACACAGTTTATCCTCACACAGTTTATCCTCACACAGCGTATCCTCACACAGTTTATCCTCACACAGCGTATCCTCACACAGTGTACCCTCACACAGTTTATCCTCACACAGTGTATCCTCACACAGCGTATCCTCACACAGTTTATCCTCACACAGTGTACCCTCACACAGCGTATCCTCACACAGTTTATCCTCACACAGTTTATCCTCACACAGTGTATCCTCACACAGTTTATCCTCACACAGTGTATCCTCACACAGTGTACCCTCACACAGTTTATCCTCACACAGTGTATCCTCACACAGTGTACCCTCACACAGTTTATCCTCACACAGTGTACCCTCACACAGTTTATCCTCACACAGCGTATCCTCACACAGTTTATCCTCACACAGCGTATCCTCACACAGCATATCCTCACACAGCGTATCCTCACACAGTTTATCCTCACACAGTGTATCCTCACACAGTTTATCCTCAGACAGTGTATCCTCACACAGTGTACCCTCACACAGTTTATCCTCACACAGTGTATCCTCACACAGTTTATCCTCACACAGTGTATCCTCACACAGTGTACCCTCACACAGTTTATCCTCACACAGTTTATCCTCACACAGTTTATCCTCACACAGTGTATCCTCACACAGTTTATCCTCAGACAGTGTATCCTCACACAGTGTACCCTCACACAGTTTATCCTCACACAGTGTATCCTCACACAGTTTATCCTCACACAGTGTATCCTCACACAGTTTATCCTCACACAGTGTATCCTCACACAGTGTATCCTCACACAGTTTATCCTCAGACAGTGTATCCTCACACAGTGTACCCTCACACAGTTTATCCTCACACAGTGTATCCTCACACAGTTTATCCTCACACAGTGTATCCTCACACAGTGTACCCTCACACAGTTTATCCTCACACAGTTTATCCTCACACAGTTTATCCTCACACAGTGTATCCTCACACAGTTTATCCTCAGACAGTGTATCCTCACACAGTGTACCCTCACACAGTTTATCCTCACACAGTGTATCCTCACACAGTTTATCCTCACACAGTGTATCCTCACACAGTTTATCCTCACACAGTGTATCCTCACACAGCGTATCCTCACACAGTTTATCCTCACACAGCGTATCCTCACACAGTTTATCCTCAGACAGTGTATCCTCACACAGTGTACCCTCACACAGTTTATCCTCACACAGTGTATCCTCACACAGTTTATCCTCACACAGTGTATCCTCACACAGTTTATCCTCACACAGTGTATCCTCACACAGCGTATCCTCACACAGTTTATCCTCACACAGCGTATCCTCACACAGCGTATCCTCACACAGTTTATCCTCACACAGCGTATCCTCACACAGTTTATCCTCACACAGTGTATCCTCACACAGCGTATCCTCACACAGTTTATCCTCACACAGCGTATCCTCACACAGTTTATCCTCACACAGTGTATCCTCACACAGTGTACCCTCACACAGTTTATCCTCACACAGTGTATCCTCACACAGTTTATCCTCACACAGTGTATCCTCACACAGTTTATCCTCACACAGTGTATCCTCACACAGCGTATCCTCACACAGTTTATCCTCACACAGCGTATCCTCACACAGCGGCTTACATAGCATTCTGGGAAAGGTTTTGCTCCAGAGTCCACCAACAGGTGTTAATTTACGTGTCACATGCTTACAGTCTTTTTAAATGAAGGCAACACAACTCTTCAGGTATAGAACAGATGGTGAAACTATAATTAGGTTTAGGAAAACAACTGGTCAGTTAGGTTGAGGATAAGATCGTTAATATCAGAATAACTACATAAGTGCTGTGACTGAAGGACGGTGATGAACTGATGTCACCTTCTTCTTCACATCAGGATGAAGAGTGCCCTCCTGACCCTGTTGCTCCACTCAAATCCTTAAAAAAAACAACTGCAGTTTGTTGCCGTCTGCCATCCGAGAAGAGACAACCGAGGCAATATAGACTTTCAGGAGGATCCAAGACAGGTGACCAGAAAGACCCGGAATATGAATTAACGCGTTAACAGAAATATGAAACCGTGCGGTCGCTCTGCTTTCTCGCTGCAGCTTGAGTGCGGCTCATGTTCTGCTCTCTGGAGGCAGAGCGCTGTGCAGAGCGGCGGCTGCTATGTAGAGGATCTCCTCCTGGACGCCATGGCTGCCCACACCCCCCATCCAGACCCCTTCACTCAGACAGGGGGACAGAGACACTGGTTTGGGGGTAAAGGAGGGGGAATCAGAGGCTGCTGCTGGGAGATCCGAGGGGAAATTAGCCAGCACTTAGCTGCACACATGCAGACCAGAAGCAGCTGGGAGAAGCAGCCTCAGATCCGAGCAGGAGGACATGAAAGAGACGCTGCAGCCGAAGGGAGGAGAGTCTCTCTCTCTTTGGCTTTTTGTCTTTCTCCCTCTCCCTCCTAATCTTGTATTTGCTCCCCCTCCCCTCCCTCCACCCTCCCCTCTCTCTCCGAGGAGGTTTTCAAGAAATGCATGTGTGTGTCCGCAAAAGGGCTCGTCCTAGTTTTTCAAAAGCGTGTATGTGTGCTGTATTTATTTATTTATATTTTTGAACAAAATGTCCAAGAAACATCAAACGAGGGGGTGCAATGGGAGATGTTGGGGGGAAAGAAAAATAGACTACATGGTGAAGGCAGCCTTCAAAGGGCCGCATGGCAGCCCTTTGACTAACATCCCGGGGACATGGCTGCTCTCGCTCATCGGCCCCCTGCGAGTCAGGGGTCACAGCTTTTACAAAGCACTTGGTGTTCAGAACAGTCCTCCAGCCAGCGGAGAGCTGAGATCAGAAACGCAGCATACCGACACTGAGGCGTCCCGATGAAAGCCCAAGTGTTGGGCCACGCCGTCAGTTTCCTGTGTTGGACCATTTAAAACCACTTCATTGGACTGTAGAGTTCACATGATGACATGTGGTGCTGCTGTTGGGTTGGTGGTACAACAGGGATGCCCTCACTTTGTTGGCTCGCGAGCTACTTTAAAATGACATAAATATACATACATGAAGTCATGAAATACCACTCCAGGAGGCTTTTCTGGGGCATCTGGCTCATATGCTGCTGTTCATCAAAATATCTTTTAAAAGTCTTTTTTTTGCAGAAAAACAATTTTTCCCAAGACTTTGCTGCACAAATACATACAAAAAACACAAGTATTGGAATTAATTTGGGGTTCCTATGACGTCTCCAACACAGGGGAAAACACTGGTTCCACAGTTTCCAACGGGGTAAACATCCTTTATGAACGTTAGCGGCTCATAGAGAAGAGCCATTTACCAGAGACTGGACGTCCTGCTTTGTTTGTGAAGAAGCAGAATCTCCCCCAATGAGAGCCATCAGAAAGCAAATGGAAAAAGGAAAAACATATTCTAATCGCGCTGATCAAAGAACAACCAGTTTACACAAATCGACTGGTTTCAAGCGTGGACTTCACAATCACAGCCTCCATGTGTATACTTTCGATCCGTCTCATTATGTGTGTGTGTGTGTGTGTGTGTGTGTGTGTGTTTTCTTGAGTCCCCCCCTCCCTCTGCGTGCCCACGGCCCAGCAGTAATTCTGTGTTTATCAACTCTTTATTATGGCCCCTCGCATCATCATTTACAATGGTAGCATCTGCTCATTGCCGAGCCCGAGCATGGGGCAAATTGCTTTTATAGGGAAACAGCCAGCGAGGACACACACACACACTCACTCACACACACACACTCACACACACACACTCACTCACTCACTCACACTCACACACACACACAGAAGCCACTGTGCACAAATCAAGACGCTGAGCCCCGGCCTATTTACAGCGGTTGTTAACTTTCCTGGCTGAATCGCACACCAACACGCAGACACTCCACTCCTCTAACAGGATCAAATGATTAGCGCGCCGCCGCCAGCCAATCAGAGCCAGCCCCAAATCCGGCGAGGGGGGGAGACAATTTTTTTATTTTCCTTTTTTTATGTCCTCATAACGTCTACCTGCCGCCGCAGTGCGAGGAAACAAATCTCACATCTGGCCTCGCCGCCGCTCTGATTCCTGGCGTTGGGCGCCGGCCTCATTTAGCCGCCGCGCCGGCGTTCGGGGGAAGCGGCGGGAAGCAGAGAAACGACAAGACGTCCCGTCTTTGTTGTTTTGCATTTAACACATTAGCGGTCCCGAAACGGCGGCGTGAGGAGAAGGCGTGGGGACGCGTGGAGCAACGCCGGCTTGTTAAGGGCCGGCCGTCCAATCAGGAAGAGGCTCCTCGTCTGCGTCCTGCGGGGATGTGGATTGGAGGCGAGCGGTCGGGTTGCGTGCAGATGTTTGCAGTATAATTGGCGCCGCAACAGAAAGAGAACCTGCACTGAAAGAAATGAGATGAAAACAGATCGCTTAATGAAAAGAGCTTCTGAAAAAAACTTCTGCTATTTGAAGGAATCCTGTTCAGCTGAGACGCTGACTGGTGATTTAAATACTGCTCAACGACAGATACAGACTGCTGGAGCCACCACACACCACAGGGGGCGCTGCAGGATACACAGGTACATGTAGTACATGTGTACATGTGTATTACATGTACATGTGTACTACATGTACATGTAGTACACATGTACATGTGTACTACATGTACATGTAGTACACATGTACATTGAAATACTGCTCAACGACAGATACAGACTGCTGGAGCCACCACACACCACAGGGGGCGCTGCAGGATACACAGGTACATGTAGTACATGTGTACATGTGTATTACATGTACATGTGTACTACATGTACATGTAGTACACATGTACATGTGTACTACATGTACATGTAGTACACATGTACATTGAAATACTGCTCAACGACAGATACAGACTGCTGGAGCCACCACACACCACAGGGGGCGCTGCAGGATACACAGGTACATGTAGTACACATGTACACGTAGTACACATGTACATGTGTACTACATGTACATGTAGTACACATGTACATGTAGTACACATGTACATGTAGTACACATGTACATGTGTACTACATGTACATGTGTACTACATGTACATGTGTATTACATGTACATGTATACACATGGTACATGTAATGAGTAGTATACACATGCACATCTAATGAGTAGTATACACATGTACACATAGTGAGTACTATACACATAGTGAGTACTATACACATGTACACATAGTGAGTAGTATACACATGTACATATAATGAGTAGTATACACATGTACACATAATGAGTAGTATACACATGTACACATAATGAGTAGTATACACATGTACACATAGTGAGTAGTATACACATGTACACATAGTGAGTAGTATACACATGTACACATAATGAGTAGTATACACATGTACATATAATGAGTAGTATACACATGTACATATAATGAGTAGTATACACATGTACACATAATGAGTAGTACACACATGTACACATAGTGAGTAGTATACACATGTACACATAATGAGTAGTATACACATGTACATATAATGAGTAGTACACACATGTACACATAATGAGTAGTATACACATGTACATATAATGAGTAGTATACACATGTACACATAATGAGTAGTACACACATGTACATGTAATGACTGTTTAATAAAAGTAATTCTCAGGGACAATTAAACTAATATGACTCAGATTGACCTTCAT
>NW_027176203.1:406660-409160 GCF_023055335.1 Clinocottus analis | reverse complement strand
CGTGCGCGTGCGTGTGCGCGCGTGCGCGTGTGCGTGTGTGTGCGTGTGCGTGTGCGTGCGTGTGCGTGTGCGTGTGTGTGCGTGACCTGTACAGACAGTGAATGCTAGTGAATGTTAGCAGCTAGTAACGTTAGCAACTAGTAACATTCGTAACTAGTATCGTTAGCAACTACTAACGTTAGCAACTTGTAACATTAGCTACTTGTAACGTTAGCAACTAGTAATGTTAGCAGCTAGTAACGCTAGCCATTCTGTTTAGGGGAAATTAGTGTGTGTGTGTGTGTGTGTGTGTGTGTGTGTGTGTGTGTGTGTGTGTGTGTGTGTGTGTGTGTGTGACCTGTACACACAGTATTCTGGACTCTTCATATTCCAGAGCCAGGCTCTTTCCCACCTTTCTGGCCAAACGCAGCTTGACTTCCTCCGCTGGCTGTGAAGCAGCTTCTGACCTAGATGCTACCAAACTTTGTCTCACAGCTAATCAGAAATGTTGGCCTTCTTGCACGCCAGTGGAAAAAAGGGATATATCCATTCAGGCATTAGCATTAGAAAAGGAGGAAACGGTGGAAATGAGAGGAGAGGAGAGAGTGTTTGAATGCCATCTTAACCGAGCGTGCCTAGCCAAGCCGGCCGGGAGGAAACATAAACCCCCCGAGAATAAGGCTTATTTTGACTGGTGGCCAGCGAGGGGATAAGACGCTGCAAAGGGAGGTGTTTGTGTGTGAGTCACTGAGCCTGCACGCCATCAAGTAGCCGGCCGGTTTACGTCTGCCAGTCTCAGGTGTATGTGCAGGTCCAAATCTGCATCTAAAGCCTTCTCCTCCTCCTCCATTTCCATACGGATAAATGTCATTAGCCAGGCAGCGAGTGGCAAGACGTTACTTTTACTCAGTGCGAGTGGTGACTTTGTCCCAGAGAGAGAGAGAGAGAGAGAGAGACAGAGAGAGAGAGAGAGAGAGAGGTCTGATACATGGACCAGACACAAATCCTCTTAGCCAAAAGAAGAAAAAAAACTGGCTTTTGGGTGGCGGCTTAAATCGGCCATTGTGGCTCTACTTTAAGACTTCTTCTGATGCCTCTCTGGCTGGCGCTAATGTAAATAAAGAGCCCCAGTAGGTAACTGGGGAGGGGGTGAGGTAGAAGGAGGGAGGGGGGGGGGGGCGTCCTGTGTTGGTCGGTGTCCATTGTGTGTCTCCAGAGGAAAGACACAATCAGGACGACGTGTTGCTCTGTCCTGACGGGTCAGTACGTGCACTTCTTCTTCTGTTTTTTGCGCCGGCCGCGAGGGGAAAGTCCTCAACACGACAGGGTCAAAATCCGTCTAGTGTTCAGACGCTACGGACGGTGTTGTGTGTCCGGTACGACATGCAGAGCCTGCTGATAGGAGGGCTCTCAAGGTCTTGCCACCACAGCCTCTAAAACAGCAAGGTCCATGACATCAACGTCCGTATGTACTGAAGCAGAGTTCTCCTGAGGAGCCTCCACCACCAGACAGGACTTACAGTGCACAGATGAAGGCATTGGGTTGCTCGGCACCACTGTCCTTTGCAGTGACCCGATGACATCATGTCATGTCTTAATGAGACTCGTCTGCTCTTCCTTCCTCTACATAAACATCATAATCATGGCCGCCGTCAGCGTGAGTGTATCTTGAGGGCGGAGACCATGGCGTACTGTAATCATAGCGCCGCTACAGATTCATATTACAGGCGCACACACTGATCCTCGCTGATCAAGAACATGCCGCAGACACGGAGGGAGGATCAATGAGCTTAATAGGAAGTGACAGAAAGCAATACCAGATGGCCAATCAGCACTCAAAGAGGTTGGAAGTTACTGTGGGAACCCTGCAGGACGCGTTGTCTTCATGTTTGCTTCATTGTACATGAGTTCTTGTTGTACTGTGTGTTGGCTCTGCATCATGTGACTCAACACCTAAAGAGCACCTGTTGGTGGAGGTGATGTAGCTTGAGCCATGCATCATGGGTACTGGAAGCAGGTGCAGACTTCACCTGGAAAATGTAATTGAACTAAAAAACCTCCTGACGGAAGTTCTACTTCCAGATCCTCTGGATGAGATGCTCACGCTGAGGAGGAGGATCTGTTCCCTACGATGCTCCCAAGGGTTTCTCCAAAAGGTCCATCAACCGGAGCGACGGCTCCCTGCAGAGCAGAACCGGTTCCAGCTACTAAACCACGTGGTTAGGTTTCCAGAAAAGATCATAGTGTGAGTTAGAGTAGCTGCAGAGTGACGTTACGTCACTAACAAGTCACCAGTCCGCCCTGACCTCCTCTACAAGACCACCAGTCCACCCTGACCTCCTCTACAAGACCACCAGTCCACCCTGACCTCCTCTACAAGACCACCAGTCCACCCTGACCTCCTCTACAAGACCACCAGTCCACCCTGACCTCCTCTACAAGACCACCAGTCCACCCTGACCCCCTCTACAAGACCACCAGTCCACCCTGACCTCCTCTACATGACCACTAGTCCACCCTG
>NW_027176203.1:399160-401660 GCF_023055335.1 Clinocottus analis | reverse complement strand
CCTCCTCTTCCTCCTCCTCGTCCTCCTCCTCCAGATTTGCTCATCAGAGAGAATTCTCTTTCAACTATTCGAGGAGGTTGAGGACAACCGTGGAGTCTGACATAATTATCAGTGGCTTGTCTTTAATCACCCTCTCCTCGGACTCCTCAGTGCAGATGATCTGACACCAAACACACGACGCTCCGCCGCCTGAAAAACAGCCAATTTAGCCTCCGAGCGGCTCAGAGAGCCAGCCGTCGCAGACTGGTGGAGATGGACGGAGGAAAGGCGGCATAATGTGAGCGCGAAGGAGAGGGGAGACATAATTATCCACTGTATTTGGGCTTTGTTGTTTCTTTCTTTTTTCCTCCCCTTATCCTTTTACTTTGTGCACTTTTTAATAAGTCTGAAAATGTGTCAGTTTGATTCAAGTCTAACAAAGCTGTGGATGATTTATGTCAAAAGGTTGCGGGAGAAAAAAGAGTGAAGCGAGATTTGAGAGACAGTTTCAAGGCAGCAACGCTTCAATTAACCCACGTTACCTGTATAGGATATCATTTGAATGACGGCTGAATTAATAAGCGCTTTTTGGAAAATCTCTTGAAATGTGTTCTTGAGATACATCAAATGTAATCAAAGGAAATTTAATTCTTATACCTGCCTTTTTCTCTTTCTTTTAATCCAAATTGTCCATCAGAGCTGGAAGACACAACGCTGGATATCAAACAGCTAAGAGGTATTATTGTCATGCAATTTGAACTTATTTTCACTGGGAATTGACTGCAAATGTGTTTTCTCTCATGATTTGCATCCAAGTCCAAATTAACAGAAAGCTTCCTGGCTTGAACACTTCCAGCCTTAATTCTGACATTCTGGGCTGGGCAGCGGTTAAAACAAAGACATGTTAATAACGGTCCTCTCCCTCAGATAGGCCAGAGAAGCGAGAGGGGAGTGGGATGCGGTGGAGAGTGAAAGGAGAGAACTTCAAAGTGATGAAAACAGAGAAAGACCGTGAACAGTATCGCGCTCGCTAATGTGTTCCCAGGATGCACCCTTTCCAACCAGACCCGGACCTTTGATGCTGTCTCTGACACCATCGCCAAGGAAATGAGAGGAGAAGATGAGGAGCCATCACTGGCTATTAGCAGGACGCTACATTATGTACGTGGTAATAAGCCGTGAGCCCGGACAGGGTCGCTCTGGCTCAACCTCTGGATCTACTCAGGAAACTGCAGGACGGGAAATACTGGCTGATGGGAGGAGACGCAGAGAAACTCAACCGAATAAACTGGAAACCATTGATGAGCGAGGATGTCGGGTCATCATTAGGAACTGATGCTGGGATTGTCTGTTTTCCTTTTCATGTTGTTTAGGACCCAAATAACGCCGATAGAAAGTCAATCGGGAGCCTGGTGGAAACTCGATGAAGCATATACACGTCATGAAGCCGCGGTCATCGCAAGCGGCGATAATGTCCCAACACGCCACCACGTGCTGAACAATCACACTTTCTAAAGTCGTAATAAACAACGCCTGCAGATGAGCTGGAGGGGTCCAGCCGGCTTCCTCCGCTGCTCACCGCGCCGCCGCCGCAGAACCCACCTCCAGCTTCACGCGGCAGGTGCAGGGCTCGAGACCCCGAGGACACGCTGTGTCGAGTGCGCGAATGTTTGGATGGGCGGCTCCCGGGAACGCCGCCAGCCGCCGCCGCCGGAAGGCCGAGGCCTCGTCCGGGTCCAGCAGCCACGTCGGAGAGGAAACGTAGCCGGCAGCAAGAGAGACAGGAAGAGCCAGAGATCTGTGTTTCTCCACCCAAACCGGTGACCGCCCTGCCAGCTTGTGCCGCATCAGTTTGAGGAGGTCGAGTCGGCGCCTGGCAGGCTGCGTCTGGCCCGGTCTCACTGAGGGAGCGGCGCCGGTCCGGGGCCAAACCTTCGAGGCCGGCAGCCCCGCTCTCCCTACAGAGCGACCCCGCTTTCGCCCGCACTTCACTGGCTGCTCGCCAGGGGCGAGTCAGGGAGCCGCTGGGGCGTGGGGCTTCCAGCACAGTTCAGACCCCTGGGACGGGGGGAGGTGACCCCGGCTGACTCCGACTGTCAACCAGCCAGGAGAGGAGAGGAAGGAGGGGGGGCAGAGGCCAGGAGGAGAGGGGGAGGACGGGAGGAGGCGAGGAGAGGGATGACAAGGGGTTAGGTGTGAGCTATCCGGGGAGACGTTTGTCCGGCAGCTTGTGTGGTGAGCAGCAGCGCTGCTGAAGGGAAGCCGCTTGTTCTCACATCACATCATCGCCTTGGACCCGGCTGCGCTGTTCACAAAGGGAAATGTTCTCTTCAGTTTCAGGGAAATTAAACTGTTTCCTGCCTATTGGTTAGGAGTTTGAAAACTTCAGGAACACGTTGTGTTCCAAGGAATTCATCCCCACATTTGATGTGAAAGTGAAAGCATCACGCGCTCGCCATCGCTCATACACAACCCGCCAAGCGTCTTCTCACCAGAGCTTGACAAACTGTGTAACACGTAC
>NW_027176203.1:384160-394160 GCF_023055335.1 Clinocottus analis | reverse complement strand
AGGCTGACGATCAGGCAGAGCGTGTTGCAACACCAGCTCACAGACATGTCTTCACAAGATTACCACACTGAGCGGGAGTCTGGCAAGACCTGGTTTTGTACCTCAGAGGTCCTGGCTGCTCAAGGGACCCGGCAGGGCCGCTAGTGCTAATCCGCTACGATAGCGTTCAGGCTCGCTAGGCCAGTTGGCAGTGGAGACTCTGGTGGACCCGGAAAGAGGAACTTGGACTTCAAATCCACAATAACCAGTCGGGGCTGGTCTCATGAGGCCTTCGTAGCTACGGCGACACTTTGTCATAATCACGGTAATGATGAACGAGGACGGATAGCGAGCTAAGAGGACTCTAACAATCCAGATCTTTCACCAAGGAGTCTTCCACGTTCCCCGTGTGAGAGCATGGAGTCCACGTTGAGTTATTGGACGACTTTGGATAAAACCACCAGCTGAATGAAAGGTGTCGTGCAACTTGCTGCGCTTCTGTAGCTGCTATCTCTAAACCTGACGTCAGTCGCCTTGAGCCAAACTCTTATGCAATATCAAGAGGTGAACTTGTGTTTGGATCAAAGTCGTGCAGACTTTTCTGCATTTTCACTTGAATGACTGAAGTGTTCCTGTTTTCACTTTCAAAGTATAGCAAAGACAAACATAGCCTTGGCATGGTCCACCTGTAGGACCGTATCCAGACTCCTTATAGATCATAAGTGATTCTAGATCTGATAACAATAAGTGTGTCATGGTGGTGGATCAGACGCTCGTGGACTCTTACACTCGTCATAAAGTACCTCAATACAGAGCCCTTAACCGTTGTTAAAGTGTTTTCTAAAATCAGACACCTCATGGCATGTTTTAGTTGATGAAAACTACGGACTCTGCAGAGCAAACAGAGAAGTTTGGGCTAATCACAGCGTGTCTCCGGGTGACAGCTCCACGCAGAGGAATTCACTGTTTTCCCTCCTCTGGATTTGGCACTTGTCAAATTATCGGAGACAAAGATCAAAACACCGACGACTGTAACGAGCTGCTTTGCAGTTAAGCGCCAATAAGTGTGAGTGCCGTCAACTTCTTCCCCCCACATGCAATGAGTGGAGGTGTCAGTTCTCACGTGCTTGAAAGTGACAGGACACGAGCACCCTGCGCAGCCCTAATTATGCCATCTGATCCTGGTTCCTCCGCCATGGGCTCGCTCCCCCATGGACCCGCTGATCCGCATCAAATCTGCAGGTCAGTGGCTTTTGGAGCTGTTCTTCCTGGCGGGAGATAAACTCTGCTTTACAAATCTGTTCCATGCATATATCTCTATGTATAGAGATAGATATTCATTTGATTGAGCGCACTCGGCATGTGGTGAGCATGAGTCTGGGGAAACAGACCAGGGATACTAAACATTAATGGAGGGGCTAACTTCCGTCGCCGCATATTGGGACTGTAAATATTAGTATGCTGCGTGTCTAATTTACCAACCTTTTCTCTCCGGTTTGACACCTGATTCATGGTCCCCGCGCAGCAGAGCAGGGGTATCGGCGCTGGGGACGCCGCTATTATGTGCAGCCTGCGGTGCATTAACAACAGCAGCGGGCGTCGGCTCTCACATCTGATCACACTAAATCAGACAAATGTGGACGAGAGGTGTGGGGGGGGGGGGGGGGGGGGGGTCCGGAGGGAGCCGGAGGGATGAGCTGACTGCCAATGCCCAGGCGGCGCTGAGTCGTCACAGGGACTAAATAAAAGAACCAGGCGTTTGCAAAACACACACACACACTTGCTACAAGTCCTTTGTCTTCAGACATCAACGCCAAGTTCACATGTCGCTTGCCGGGGGCATCTGCTGCGCATATTGCAGTCAACACCTCGTCTCAATTACCTCCAGCGGAAGGTAAATATATAAATAAAAGGAGCGCCGACATAATCAGGAATCAGTATGTGAGCCCCCGACGTCCCCGAAGAACCCCGAGCCCTCCGATCTTCTTTGTCATTTTCTGGGGGCTGCTGAAGCCGCGGGGCGCCGTGGAGGTCACAGAGCTCAGGCCTCATCAGCGGGACTAATTTGATCGCGGCGGAACAATGGTTAGCGTCGCCGCGCCCGGCGCGGCCCGCCGACGAGCTGCATGCTAATGGCTGAGCGGCCGCTGGAGGCCGGCTTCACCCCGCGCCAGGAGGGCACGCCGCGGTAATGAGGGCGCGGCACCTTACCGGCTCCAGCTAACACGCCGCAGCGGCCATAACAGCATGACGATGTGCTCATTTATCAGAAAGAAGAGATGAGTCTTTTGTTTACTTTACATTGTTGAAATGTGAAACGTGACCTTTGACCTCTAACCGCTCAGCAACTGTTTGAACCTCCAGCAGAAACCAAGCAACATGAGCATGAAGTCCTGATTCAGCCAGGCGGCAACCTCCAGTTCTACCTGTCTTAAAAGCTGCATTCTCTCTCCTGACCACCAGGGGGCGACTCCTCTGGTTGTATAGAAGTCTATGCTTCATGTGTTAAAGCTGCATTCTCTCTCCTGACCACCAGGGGGCGACTCCTCTGGTTGTATAGAAGTTTATGCTTCATGTATTAAAGCTGCATTCTCTCTCCTGGCCACCAGGGGGCGACTCCTCTGGTTGTATAGAAGTCTATGCTTCATGTGTTAAGGCTACTTTCTCTCTCCTGACCACCAGGGGACGACTCCTCTGGTTGTATAGAAGTCTATGCTTCATGTGTTAAAGCTGCATTCTCTCTCCTGACCACCAGGGGCGACTCCTCTGGTTGTATAGAAGTCTATGCTTCATGTGTTAAAGCTGCATTCTCTCTCCTGACCACCAGAGGGCAACTCCTCTGGTTGTATAGAAGTCTTCATGTGTTAAAGCTGCATTCTCTCTCCTGGCCACCAGGGGGCGACTCCTCTGGTTGTATAGAAGTCTATGCTTCATGTGTTAAAGCTGCATTCTCTCTCCTGACCACCAGGGGGCGACTCCTCTGGTTGTATAGAAGTCTTCATGTGTTAAAGCTGCATTCTCTCTCCTGACCACCAGGGGGCGACTCCTCTGGTTGTATAGAAGTGTTCATGTATTAAAGCTGCATTCTCTCTCCTGACCACCAGGGGGCGACTCCTCTGGTTGTATAGAAGTCTATGCTTCATGTGTTAAAGCTGCATTCTCTCTCCTGACCACCAGGGGGCGACTCCTCTGGTTGTATAGAAGTCTATGCTTCATGTGTTAAAGCTGCATTCTCTCTCCTGACCACCAGGGGGCGACTCCTCTGGTTGTATAGAAGTCTATGCTTCATGTGTTAAAGCTACATTCTCTCTCCTGACCACCAGGGGGCGACTCCTCTGGTTGTATAGAAGTCTATGCTTCATGTGTTAAAGCTGCATTCTCTCTCCTGACCACCAGGGGGCGACTCCTCTGGTTGTATAGAAGTCTTCATGTGTTAAAGCTGCATTCTCTCTGCTGACCACCAGGGGGCGACTCCTCTGGTTGTATAGAAGTCTTCATGTGTTAAAGCTGCAGGGCCTCCTGCAGCCCCTCAACAGTCCAGGTGACCACTGTGCTGCTGGGATTCGACCCTGTGGTGTGGTTCCTCAGTGGGTTTAGCTGCTGTTCCCGGATGGGCGCCTCCAGCAGCATCTTCAGTGAGCGTCCTAGCGGCTGCTGCAGCGCAGTAGCCGCTCGGTCCCACGGCGGAGCATACTAATGACGAGGAAGCCGGCTGCGGCCCCGCTGCACCGGGGAGCATACTAATTACCTCGGCCGCCCTTCTGCGTGACCTTGGCAGGTCACTTAGCAGTGTGATCAGTCCCTGACTCCTAATAAAGACACTTAAACAGGGCGAGCCGCAAGGGCAGAGAGCTTTCCTCTCACTTTCTGTTGCTTTTCATGCTCCTTCATGCTGCGTTTGGGTTTAAGGGCAGCTCAGCTTGTGGAAAGAAGGAAACACACTATGTGGAGTATACTTTCTAACTCACTTCTTCATAGACTGCTAGTGGAGATGTGGGCCAACACACATGATCCTTCACCCTCTGCTGGTTCATACACCTTACTGGGAGCAGCTTCCTGGTGCAGAACTATTGTCAAACTTAAAGGGATTGAACACATGAACACGCTTTCCTGCGGGTCACATTTCATTCCCCGGCTCTCTTTCACAGTTATACAGTGTACATGTCTCGGGCTCTTATTGTGAAAGGTCGGATTTGAAAGGAGTGGCTTCGTCCGGTGGGAAGAAGAAATGAAGTTTAGGACTTGGTTTGAACGACGTGGACGTCTCATCCGCACCGTGTGATTGGCTCATGCTTCATTTCACACGTTTCACATTTCATGTGCGCTCACAGTCCTCTATGTCCTCCCTGAACCCTCACCGAGTCCACCTGTCCCTCCTCTCATCCCTCCATCGCTCCATTCCTCCATCTCTTCATCCTCCATCCCTCCAACCCACCATCCCTCCATCGCTCCATCCCTCCATCTCTCCATCTCTCCATCTCTTCATCCTCCATCCCTCCATCCCTGCATCCCTCCATCCCTGCATCCCTCCATCCCTGCATCCCTCCATCCCTGCATCGCTCCATCGCTCCATCCCTCCATCCCTCCATCCCTGCATCCCTCCATTCCTCCATCCCTCCATCCCTGCATCCCTGCATCCCTCCATCCCTCCATCCCTGCATCCCTCCATCGCTCCATCCCTCCATTCCTCCATCTCTCCATCTCTCCATCTCTCTGTCGCACCGTCTTTCCCGTGATGCCGGCTCACCGGTGGTGAAGCAGCAGGCGGTACAGTGGATAATTACCTTGTGTTAGCTCCCTTGAGTCTGTGTGTGTGTGTGTGTGTGTGTGTGTGTGTGTGTGTGTGTGTGTGTGTGTGTGTGTGGTCCAGCATTTAGCCAGTGGAAACTCAGACCCCCAAAAAATGTTTGCTTTTGTAGCCGCCTGAGAAGGAAACGTGAGATGTTGTTTTTTAACTCAACTTACATCTGGAGACTCCGGAGAGTTCAAACCCTGCAGCTGCTGGACGCCTCCTAACTCCTAACTCCTAACTCCTAACTCCTAACCCCTAACTCCTAACCCCTAACCCCTAACTCCTAACTCCTAACTCCTAACCTATAACCCCTAACTCCTAACCCCTAACTCCTAACCCCTAACTCCTAACCCCTAACTCCTAACTCCTAACTCCTAACTCCTAACCCCTAACTCCTAACACCTAACTCCTAACTCCTAACTCCTAACTCCTAACACCTAACTCCTAACACCTAACACCTAACTCCTAACCTCTAACCTCTAACCTCTCACCCCTAACTCCTAACTCCTAACCTCTCACCCCTAACTCCTAACTCCTAACCCCTAACTCCTAACCCCTAACTCCTAACTCCTAACTCCTAACTCCTAACCCCTAACTCCTAACTCCTAACTCCTAACTCCTAACCCCTAACTCCTAACCCCTAACTCCTAACCCCTAACTCCTAACCCCTAACCCCTAACCCCTAACTCCTAACCTCTAACTCCTAACTCCTAACCCCTAACTCCTAAACTCTAACTCCTAACTCCTAACCCCTAGCCCCTAACCCCTAGCTCCTAACCCCTAACTCCTAAGCTCTAACCCCTAACTCATAACCCATAACCCCTAACCCCTAACTCCTAAGCTCTAACTCCTAGCTCCTAACCCCTAGCCCCTAACCCCTAGCTCCTAACCCCTCACCACCCAGCAGAGGTTGAGCTTCTGCTGGACGCCAGCTCCTGGACCACGCTGCTGTGGTCCAGGTCTTATTAATTATTGAAGTGTAAGTATGAGTTCCTCTAACTGGGATTATGACGATGTATTTCAGATTACCGGATCATCTTGACACGTTATTATAATCTACGGACCATGTTTAGTTTCCAGGTCTGGGGGCTGACTCCATGATGACGTCGTTCTTTGGTGAGCATCATCAGCATCACATGACTTCCTGTCCTCAGCCCGGTGGCCGCCTGGCTTCACATCACCAGGCGACAACTCGCCAGACGCACGCCGGCCTGTAGCCAGACGCTGCTGAGCCGGCGGGGAGGGGGGGGGGGGGGCACTCGGGCCCCGACCCGGCTGAAGAGGAGTGGACCGGGCCAAGCGGAGCATCCTTGGCCCGGTCCACTCCTCCATTAGTCTGGAGGAGCCATCAGTGGGATTAGGCAGCGCTCCCTTTCCCTCCTCCTCCTCCTCCTCCTCCTCCTCCTCCTCCTCCTCCTCCTCCTCCTCCTCCTCCTCGTGGCCAGCCCTCTGAGCCCTCGCCAGGCTCTCCTGGCGGGGCCCGCGAGCTGGTCCAGAGCCCGAGTCTCTGGAGCCGGCGCTCGCTTTAGCCTCAGCTGCTGGAGATGTTGTCCCTAATTAACAAGGGATTAAGCCGTCATCCCGCTTGTAACACAGCCGGGACGGGAATCCCAACATGGAGGAAGAGGAAGAACCCAGGGAGGAGGAGGAGGAGGGGCGGGCGAGGGGATTGGACCGGGTAGAGAGAGAGAGAGCTCGTGGCGTTTAGCAGCTCAGTAAATTACTCTTGACCCGCAGGACTCAGGGAGTCTATCGGCACGGCAACCGGCTGCCAATTACAACGACTCAGGCTGCCAAGAGTTTCACTGGAGGGGGCGGGGCCAGCTGAAGGTGTGTGTGTGTGTGTGTGTGTGTGTGTGTGTGTGTGTGTGTGTGTGTGTGTGTGTGTAGGGGCTCATTTTAATGGCCTTTCCCTGTATTACTTTCTGTCAGGATTGGAAGTGTTGAATATTGACATAATTATGATGAGAACTTGGTGGAGGTTGAAAATGAAACATAACTTCCTCCAGCAGCCTGGAACACGTTGTGTTCACGCAGACACACACCGCGTGTTGCCGTGGTGTGTTTTATCTCTTTGTGTTGCCGTTGTGTGTTTTATCTCTTTGTGTTGCTGTTGTGTGTTTTATCTCTTTGTGTTGCTGTTGTGTGTTTTATCTCTTTGTGTTGCCGTTGTGTGTTTTATCTCTTTGTGTTGCCGTTGTGTGTTTTATCTCTTTGTGTTGCCGTTGTGTGTTTTATCTCTTTGTGTTGCTGTTGTGTGTTTTATCTCTTTGTGTTGCTGTTGTGTGTTTTATCTCTTTGTGTTGCCGTTGTGTGTTTTATCTCTTTGTGTTGACTGTTTGGAGTGATGAACACAAGATATTACAGGTTATGAGTCAAATCATCCATCCATCCATCCATTTTCCGCCGCTTATCCGGGGTCGGGTCGCGGTGGCAGCACACCCAGCAGACCGACCCAGGCTTCCCTCTCACCCGCAACATTTTCCAGCTCGTTCTGGGGGACCCGAGACGTTCCCAGGCCAGCCGGGAGATATAATCCCTCCAGCGTGTCCTGGGTCTTCCCCGGGGCCTCTTCCCAGTTGGACGTGCCTGGAAAACCTCTAATGGGAGGCGTCCAGGAGGCATCCGAATTAGATGCCCGAACCACCTCAGCTGACTCCTTTCGATACGAAGGAGCAGCGGCTCGACTCCAAGCTCCCCCCTGATGTCCGAGCTCCTTACCCTATCTCTAAGGCTGAGCCCGGCCACCCTACGGAGGAAGCTCATTTCGGCCGCTTGTATCCGCGACCTCGTTCTTTCGGTCACGACCCAGAGTTCGTGACCATAGGTGAGGGTTGGAACGTAGACCGACCAGTAAATAGAGAGCTTCGCCTTCCGACTTAGCTCCCTCTTCACCAAGACGGACCGGTACAGCGCCTGTTTTACTGCTGCAGCCGCACCGATCCGCCTGTCGATCTCTCGCTCCACCTTACCCTCACTCGTGAACAAGACCCCGAGGTACTTGAACTCCTTCGCTTGGGGCAGGCATGTTGTCCCCACCTGAAGGGAGCAATCCACCGGTTTCCGGCAGAGAACCATGGCCTCGGATTTGGAGGCGCTAACCCTCATCCCTGCCGCTTCACACTCGGCTGCAAAACGCCCCAGCGAATGCTGGAGGTCACGTTCCGAGGAAGCAAACAGGACCACATCATCTGCAAACAGCAGAGAGGCGATCCCGAGGCCCCCGAACCGGATTTCCTCCGCCCCCCGGCAGCGCCTAGAAATCCTGTCCATGAAGGTCACAAACAGGACCGGTGATAAAGGGCAGCCCTGGCGGAGGCCAACACCCACCGGGAACGTGTCTGACTTAATACCGAGGATACGGACACAACTCCTACTGCAGGCGTATAGAGACCGAATAGCCCGTGCCAACGGATCCGGCACCCCGTACTCCCGCAGCACCCCCCACAGAACCCCCCGAGGGACCCGGTCGAAAGCCTTCTCCAAGTCCACAAAGCACATGTAGACTGGTTGGGCAAACTCCCAAGACCCCTCCAGTAGTCCCGCAAGGGTAAAGAGCTGGTCCACTGTTCCACGACCGGGACGGAATCCGCACTGCTCCTCTTGAATCCGAGGTTCGACAAGCGGTCGGAGTCTCCTTTCCAGCACCCTGGCATAAGCTTTTCCCGGGAGGCTGAGTAGTGTGATACCACGATAGTTCGAGCACACTCTCCGGTCCCCCTTCTTGAAAATGGGAACCACCACCCCGGTCTGCCAGTCCATGGGCACTGTTCCCGACCCCCATGCGACACTGAAAAGGCGTGTCAGCCAAGACAGCCCAGCAATGTCCAGCGCTTTCAGCATCTCAGGGCGGATTTCATCCACCCCCGGCGCCTTGCCACCAAGAAGCTCTTTAACTACCTTAGTGACCTCTGCCAGGGATATGGGTGCACCCACCCCAAGGTCTTCAGGCACTGCCCCCTCCCCAGGGGACATGTTGGCCGGGTTTAGGAGTTCCTCAAAGTGCTCTTTCCACCGTCCGACGATGTCCCCAGTCCGAGTCAGCAGTTCCCCTCCCCCGCTGAGAACAGCCTGGGGTAGGCCCTGCTTTCCCTTTCTGATCCGCCGGATGGTTTGCCAGAACCTCTTTGAGGCCAACCGAAAGTCCTTCTCCATGGCCTCCCCGAACTCTTCCCATGACCGAGTTTTAGCATCCGCTACCGCCGCAGCTGCAGCCCTCTTGGCCTGCCGGTACCCAACAGCTGCTTCAGGAGTCCCCTGGGCCAACCAGGCCCGAAAGGCCTCCTTCTTCAACTTGACGGCTTCCCTCACCCCCGGTGTCCACCACCGGGTTCTCGGGTTACCGCCGCGACAGGCACCGACGACCTTCCGACCACAACTCTTGACAGCAGCTTCCACAATAGAGGCTTTGAACAAGGTCCACTCGGATTCCATGTCCCCAACCTCCCTCAGGATGCGTGAAAAGTTCTTCCGGAGGTGGGAGTTGAAGACCTTCCGGACAGGATCCTCAGCTAGACGTTCCCAGTTCACCCTCACAACACGTTTGGGCTTGCCAGGTCTTTCCAGCCGCCTCCCTCGCCATCTGATCCAACTCACCACCAGGTGGTGATCAGTTGACAGCTCTGCTCCTCTCTTTACCCGAGTGTCCAAGACATACGGCCGCAGGTCAGATGATACGATTACAAAGTCGATCATTGATCTTTGGCCTAAGGTGTTCTGGTACCAAGTACACTTATGAACCACCTTATGCTCGAACATGGTGTTTGTGATGGCCAAACCGTGGCTAGCACAGAAGTCCAACAACAGAACACCGTTCGGGTTCTGATCGGGCAAGCCGTTCCTCCCAATCACCCCCCGCCAAGTTTCACTGTCATTACCCACGTGACCGTTGAAGTCTCCCAGGAGAACTATAGAGTCGGCAGGAGGCGCCCTCTCCAGGACCCCTCCAACCGACTCCAAGAAGGCCGGATACTCCGAGCTGCTGTTCGGTGCATAAGCACAAACAACAGTCAGAGCCTTACTCCCCGCAACCCGGAGGCGCAGAGAGGCGACCCTCTCGTTCACCGGAAAAAACTCCAACATAGCGGCGCTCAGCCGGGGACTCGTGAGTATCCCCACACCCGCCCGGCGCATCTCACCCTGGGCAACTCCAGAAAAGGACAAAGTCCAACCCTTCTCCAGGAGCTTGGTTCCAGAGCCCTTGCTGTGCGTGGAGGTGACCCCAACTAT
>NW_027176203.1:329160-376660 GCF_023055335.1 Clinocottus analis | reverse complement strand
TGCAGCTGCAGTGCAGCTTCTGCTGCTCCAACACAAAGACTCAGTCTGAGCTCCAGTGCACTCACATCCTGAAGGACTTCACTATCTCCAGTCCACCATGGATCCATCTTAACTATCGTCAAAACGTCAGGAGGAATCCAGAAAACAAGACGACCTGTCTTTGAATGTTAGTCCTGATGGACACGTGGTACCTTCATGTAGCTCCTCCATCAGTGTGAATGTTAGTCCTGATGGACAGGTGGTACCTTCATGTAGCTCCTCCATCAGTGTAGATGTTAGTCCTGATGGACAGGTGGTACCTTCATGTAGCTCCTCCCATCAGTGTGAATGTTAGTTAGTCCTGATGGACAGGTGGTACCTTCATGTAGCTCCTCCATCAGTGTGAATGTTAGTTAGTCCTGATGGACAGGTGGTACCTTCATGTAGCTCCTCCATCAGTGTAGATGTTAGTCCTGATGGACAGGTGGTACCTTCATGTAGCTCCTCCATCAGTGTAGATGTTAGTCCTGATGGACAGGTGGTACCTTCATGTAGCTCAACAACAAACTGTGACGATATATTCTTAGATTGGTGTTGTGGGCTTTGACAGGACTGTAGACCACTGTGGGAGTATTTCATCCTCCAGAAGACTGAGTGGTTATGGTGTTGGGTTTGAATGCTTCTGATATGTTACTGAATGTACGTGTGTGCTTATAGTTTGTTGAAGACTTCTGGTCTGTCCGGCCTCGGCCCTTTGGCTGAAGCTTGTCGTGGTAGGTATAGACGTAGAGCAGTGGATTGAAGACGTTGTGATAGTTCTGATGGTCACAAACTATCCTGCTGACCGAGGAGCAGTTCTTCAGAATGAAAAGCAGCCAACCCTTGAGGACTGTTCATGCCACAGAGCTTCAGCATTGTGCCACAAAGGCTTTGATGTGCTGCGTCGGAGCGTTAAACATGCAGCGGACGATAAGCTCTGTGTTGTGTTTCTATGCTCGCGCATGAACGGAGGCGGTTAAGCTCCATACGCTGCATTCTTCTCCAAAACGCCAGAGGGCACGCTAACAAATATAAGTGTGAAGAATCAAAAACCCAACATGTGTAACCAGAGATATGAACATAGGCTGTGGGCGTGGCTGGCACGAAGCCATACACCAACGACCACAACGCAGAGGAGGGATGCTAATGATGTGTAAACTCATATCTCATATTAATTGATGACTGGCCTCTTGTACAAGCCCAGCAAAGAGGAACTCTAATAGGAAAAGCATTATGAGCACACGGAGGTTGAATATTTAATAAACCACTTGATTTGGCTGCAAAACATTTACTCAGAGGGAGATTTCTAAGAGCTTCTCTTTCTAAAGCGTCTCAAAGCAAAGTGACCTTCTTTGTATAATCCCTGACATGGAAGTAGCTTTTCATCGGTCCGAGGTGCAGGACCGCTTCACCGAGAGGAAAGCTTCCGCTCGCCATGACGACTGAGCAAACTCCATTTCCAAGTGTCCGAACAGCAGGAGACGACTGCACCGCCGACTGTCACCGGGTCCTCTAGTCCTCTAGTCCGTCACCGGGTCCTCTAGTCCTCTGGTCCGTCATCGGGTCCTCTGGTCCGTTATGGGATCCTCAGGTCATCGGGTCCTCTGGTCTGTCATCAGGTCTTCTGGTTCGTCATCGGGTCCTCAGGTCCTCAGGTCCTCAGGTCCTGTGGTCCATCATCGGGTCCTCAGGTCCTCTGGCCACACTGAACCTGTTAATCCTGCTCTCCTGTCCTTCAACCAAACAGGAGGCTTCCTCCTCAGCTGTGCGCTCGGATCAGACTGGAGGCGCGACATGAAGACATGAAGACATGAAGATATGAAGACATGAAGACATTCATATATTTGAAGCGTTATATTGTGATTTACAGAAGTGACACAACAGGAGGACGTCCAGCCCTCTGCTGGCGCTGAAGCAAACCGCTCTCCTCTCTCAGTGTCCAAAGCCGAAGATAATTAGGAATTAATCTGTCTGGCTGCTGCCCACATAGCATTAAATTGTTAGTCAACATTTTCTCATAAATAGATGTCATTAACTTCATGAGATGCTAATAGGAAGTGGTGGGGATCCAGCACTGAACCACAGGATCAGTGCTGCACGCCGTGAGACGCCTCCCTGTACTTACACCCTGAGACTTATGAAACACTCCACTGCAAAGACACAGTACTTCTACTCTGAGAGGCAGACATATATATGTATGTATATATGTGTGTGTGTGTGTGTGTGTGTGTGTGTGTGTGTGTGTGTGTGTGTGCGTGTGTGTGTGTTTAACCTTTGAATTAATATTTAATGTATTGTTGACATTTGCTTGGACAATCCTCCAGTAGTGTGAAACCTCATCAGAGCAGCAGATCAGGAGAGGTCAAGGCCTGCCAATCAGCTGCAGCCAATCAGCTGCAGCCGATCAACGTACATTTAGCATGATGTAATGCTGTTGGAACTGTTGTTCCAGTGGGCGTGCCCTGGTGAGCGTGCCCCGGTGGGCGTGCCCGGTGGGCGTGCCCGGTGGGCGTGGCCCGGTGGGCGTGGCCCGGTGGGCGTGGCCCGGTGGGCGTGCCCCGGTGGGCGTGGCCCGGTGGGCGGTGAGTTCAACAGTTTTGACATTTTTGACAGATGCTTGTATACGGTTGTATGTTGTATTTTTGAGGCACTTCTCTTGGGTAACGAACCAATATTTCCCCTCAAATGATGTGAAACAGAAAAAAGAGTTCTGAAGAGAGTCTGCTGGGAAGCCACACCATGAGCATGGCGGCAGCACGGAGACGCTCTACATCAGTGATAACCGGCCAGGAAGCTGAACCTCCTGCTTAGTTCATCTCTCACGCAGCCGCTCGCCTCCAGAAAGGCCTTTTAATGGAGACCCGCTCACAGCTGATTGCAGCTCGTTACACCACCGCAGGGAGAGACCGGAGGAAGGAGCCTCAAGCGCTGGTGAGCCACACACACACACACACACACACACGCACACACACACACACACACACACACACACACACACTGGGAGGCTGACACTCCTGTGAAGACGCACTATCAATGGGTGCTTCCTAACACAGATCTCACCTCTCAACACACAAGCCGAGGCAGTGATGACACACACACACACACACACACACACACACACACATACGCTCCACACACACACACACACTTCTGTGTTTTTTTTTGGGAGGGGGGGGTCCCTTGATTATTCTATCATAGCAGAGTTTGTTTAAGACCCCATTAGAATCAAAAGGGCGACAATCTTCCTAATCAAGCATAATTTATTAAAGCCTGAGCATTAACATTAACAGGATGCGGCAGGAAGCAGCCGGCGGGAGGCTGAGAGAGAGGAAGAGATGGAGGGAAGACGGACGAGAGGAGGGAGGAGAGAGGGAATCACAGGAGCTACTGTGTTGTGTTGTCATCTCCATGTTGTGCGGCGTGAATCTGTGCAAGACGAACACATGAAGGAACCCGGAACTGTTGAGGTTGAGCAACCAGGAAATAGACAGACCCGACACATTTCACAAGGTTCAGATGCGTAACGTAATAATATTTGAAGTCTGGATGATCCTCATTGAGCTAAGGGAGAAAAAATGAAACTTCACAATGTAACTGAATAAGAAACAAACCTCTTACATAACGTTACGTAAGGAACAGCAGCCTCCTGGTGAACGTCCTGCTGCGGAGATTATTATTATTAATATTAATATTATTATTATTATTATTAGTAGTAGTAGTAGTAGTAGTAGTAGTAGTAGTAGTAGTAGTAGTAGTAGTAGTATAAACTGGTGGATGGACTTCATCACTTGTTCCAATTGAAAACATTGACAATCATTGAATCCATAAACTGCACAAACACAGGACGGTGAGGCGACTACACAACTAATACAACACACATACACATGTTGCTTTGAATGCAGCCTCGTGTTTGAGAATATTACAACTTGTTTTAACTCATATCCAACATTAAAATGATTCAGCAGTGGTCGCAATGACACGAGTCTTGTTCATTGTGGTTGTGAATTTGTTGAATATAAAATGACGGTTCATTTGTTTTCACACCTTGAAAGAAGCTCATCGGCCTGGTGGACAGTTTGGACGTTTAAAACGACGCATTACAACAATATGAATTGGTTATTTCATGAAAATGTGCACAGTGTCGTTGATTCATGTCTGATGTTCAGGACCGGATTCAAAAGGATGAGATGTGTTTATCTTTGCATTGTTTATGGAGGAAGTTTAAGCTCATATATATATATATATATATATATATATATATATATATATATATATATATATATATATATATATATATATATATATATATATATATATATATACCACCAACGTCTTCATCTGTGAACTCTAAGAATAACCAGAACACATCTAATTATTCCACCATGAAGCTTCATGATCTCTTCATCCAGACTAGAGTCCTGAACCCTGAACTCTGAACCCTGAACCCTGAAACCTGAACCCTGAAACCTGATCTCTGAACCCTGAAACCTGAACCCTGAAACCTGAACCATGAACCCTGAACCCTGAACCCTGAACTCTGAACCCTGAACCCTGAACCCTGAACCCTGAACTCTGAACCCTGAACCCTGAACCCTGAACCCTGAACCCTGAACCATGAACTCTGAACCATGAACCCTGAACCCTGAACCCTGGACACGCAGCTTCTGTTTGTGAGTCCTTCTCTCGCTCACACAGGAATGTTCCTGGTGCACTAACCTTCACGCCTGCCACTAACTGCTAATGCTCCTTATGTGTATTGACGTACGCCGTTGACAAGTCAATTCAATTTACTTTAGCGTAACGGTTAGTGTGTTTATTAGGTTAATTAGCCGCCGCCCTGCGGGAGTTGTAGGATGAGATAAGAGATGAACGCGCAGCTCTCCTGTAACGCCAACAGGCGAGAGACGCTCTCAGCCGGTAATGTGTCCTAACAGGAAGTATCAGACGCATCACACCAACGCAACCACGCACAGGGACACGGCTCATGAGCAGTTCAGGGACCACGCCACCAATTTACCAAAGATGTGTCGTGCTGTCGAGTCTGAGACAATAACCTGATGCTTTGAGCTCCGAGCGTCGGCCATCTTGTAAAATGCCTGAAACAGCTACTGGATGTATCGCCCCAACAAAGGATAGAACCTCCTGGTTTAGTTTGAAATGTCTATCAAGAGAGGTCTCTCGTCCGCAGTGCACGTATGTACGCTAACATCTGTTCACAACGACTTCCTCCACTTGTTCTGCGCAGCCTGAGATGCTGCTCTAGCAGAGGATCACATGCTCACAGAGCCGCGAGCATCTCTGCAGACGCTCAGCCTCGTTCATCTGCTCCGAGTCCACAAACCCATCGGAAGAGCAACACTCAAAGACTGGAGTACGTCTTTAAATTGAATTAATAAGAAACGGAAAAAAGAGGCGAAGACAAGAGAAGGAGGAGGCGAGCGAGCGCTTGACCAGCATCTCTGGAAGCATTGTGTTTGTTTGGATGCTTCAGTGACAAACCTGCATTAGCATAACATTGAAGAACTTTTGATCCGCTCATCGACATCCAGCGGAACAAAAACACCACAAAACACTTCAACCGTCAAACCAACACACTTGACTCAGATGCAAAAGGCAAACAGACGTCAGCAGAGAACAAATGACGACGCCCCCTCCTCTTGTCAGTGCACAGCCTTGAACCTCACATCCGACACGCACCAACAAATCCCTCCTGTTGAGCGCACACACGGAGGCGTGCACGCCGCGGCGAGCGGCGGCGGCCGCGGACAGGCGGTTCAGGGTTCCCTTGCCGATAGCCGTATTGATTGGGATAAAGGTCTTTTGATGAGGCAGATTGCTCATCAGGCTGGAACGACATGCTTCTAAGATGACGCCTCTTCAGACCAGCCCAGGGGCCCATCGACCACGGCACGGCCATCATATCTGTGTGTGTGTGTGTCTTTAGTGATCACACTTAAGGCGAGCCAGCATTGATTGGACTCGGGCCCATCTGGGTCACTCTGGCCCCACCCTGATGTGTCCTCCAGTGGGGGAAGGACACGGCTGGTGCTGAGCAGTGAACTTCATGCTCCAGCCACGACACAGCACACACAATGTAAAAACACAACGAACAAAGCTTTTGAAAACACATCTCTCTGTGGGTCTTATTTCCCTGACTGGTGAGTTTAGAACTGTTGAGTAAAACAGGCTGTTCAGTGAAGACTGGATCTCATGCCTGACTGGAGCAGAAGATGTGAGGCAGAAGGTTAAATTAAGGATGCTGAAACACACGGCAAGGCAGTGCGTTTGGGTTGAGGGTATGGTAACATTCCTATTAGCACACAAATCCTACATGTTCCTGTAAGTTCCTGCATGGTCCTGTATGTTCCTGCATGGTCCTGTATGTTCCTGCATGGTCCTGTATGTTCCTGTATGGTCCTGTGTGTTCCTGTATGGTCCTGTGTGTTCCTGCATGGTCCTGTGTGTTCCTGTATGGTCCTGTGTGTTCCTGCATGGTCCTGTGTGTTCCTGTATGGTCCTGTATGTTCCTGTATGGTCTTGTATGTTCCTGCATGGTCTTGTATGGTCCTGCATGGTCCTGCATGTTCCTGTATGTTCCTGCATGGTCCTGTGTGTTCCTACATGGTCTTGTATGTTCCTACATGGTCTTGTATGTTCCTGCATGGTCTTGTATGGTCCTGCATGGTCTTGTATGGTCCTGCATGGTCTTGTATGTTCCTACATGTTCCTGTATGTTCCTGCATGGTCCTGTGTGTTCCTACATGGTCTTGTATGTTCCTACATGGTCTTGTATGTTCCTGCATGGTCTTGTATGGTCCTGCATGGTCTTGTATGGTCCTGCATGGTCTTGTATGTTCCTACATGTTCTTGTATGTTCCTGCATGTTCTTGTGTGTTCCTGTATGTTCCTACATGTTCTTGTATGAGGTTACAGGACAGTCAGCTCTTTGAAACTGACCAGTGACAAAGGACGAACTCACATGGTGTTTGTGATTGAGGAGGCAAGAGTTGCACCTTTTCAAGGTGGTGACAATCCCAGAGCTGGAGTTTGACAGAGCAGTGCTCACTGCGAGGATGGACAGGATGCTGAAGAGGGAGCTCGAAGGAGGAGCTTGGTGTGGTTTAGGGGTTGTAGGAGCTTGGTGTGGTTTAGGGGTTGTAGGAGCTTGGTGTGGTTCAGGGGTTGTAGGAGCTTGGTGTGGGTTTAGGGGTTGTAGGAGCTTGGTGTGGTTTAGGGGTTGTAGGAGCTTGGTGTGGGTTTAGGGGTTGTAGGAGCTTGGTGTGGGTTTAGGGGTTGTAGGACCTTGATGTGGTTCAGGGGTTGTAGGAGCTTGGTGTGAGAGGAGAAGAGTCTCTCCATCCACTCAGCCCAGCAGCAGGACCCTCTTCTAGCACCAGATATTAAGCCCTTAATAATTGATTAGAATTGATTTTAACAGCCCTGACCTGAGTCAGGCTGGACAGGCATTGGCATGCATGTGTGTGTGTGTGTGTGTGTGTGTGTGTGTGTGTGTGTGTGTGTGTGTGTGTGTGTGTGTGTGTGTGTGTGTGTGTGTGTGTGTGTGAGCGCTGCGTTTACAGTAAAACCCCCAAAAGCCGCTCGCAGCGTGTATTTGAGTCCAGGAGAAAGGAGGCAGCGTGCTCGGCTTTAAAAGCTCCAGACGTGTTTCCAGAATGAAATATTCAGGCAGACGCAGCCGTGAGCTCCTGCAGACGCTCCTGCAGACGCTCCTGCAGACGCTTCTGCAGACGCTCCTGCAGACGCTCCTGCAGACGCTCCTGCAGACGCTCCTGCAGACGCTCCTGCAGACGCTCCTGCTCCCATTGATTCCTGACACGACAACTGGGACGCTGTTACAGCAAAATGCACTATAGCAGGCCGCACGTATCCTCTGACACGCTCCAGCTTAACCCTCCATTCATTGGTCAGTGGGAGTGTGTGTTTGTGTGAGTGTGTGTGTGCATATGTGAGTGTGTGTCCATCTCAAGGCTTTCCTTTCTAAGTTCTCTTCCAGACAGGATTTCACCTCTCAGGACTGTTGACCAGTGAAAGTGCTGGCAAGATATCAGCTATCAAGCCTCACACACACACACACACACACACACACACACACACACACACACACACACACACACACACACACACAATCACACACCCGACTCGAGGCAGATCAGTATTCTTCCACCTGAGACAAAGACAAAGACAGATTAGGAGGCGGTGGCAGAAAGGGATCAGGTTGATTTTGTGTTTAATCCCTTTGCATTTAACGAGCTTTAAAACATCAGGTATTCAAATAGAAGTGACAGCGTCATGAAATATAGGAATGTGAGTGCTGCAGTGATTTAACAGGTTTTACATGTTTCCTCGTCCCTCCGTCACTCGTATCTCCTTTGATATTTTTGAGTTGGTCTTATTTGTCTCATCAGAGCTCGTCGGCAGAGTTTGGGTTGTGCTCAACATGTTCTGTTCCTGCTTTCAGTGAAAGAAGAAAACACTCACGATGTGTTAGGACGAGTGGAATAAACAGGATGAGTACTAGAAATGTCAGCTGATCCTTCCAGCTCCAACCCTCTCCAGAGAAACACTGGCTCCTCTCAGCGGGGCTCCTCGTTGAAAGGTTCTCATCACTCTGGATGGATAATCACTCGTTTCCTCCAGCTCGAGTACCACGAACAAACACGGTCCGTCTCAAAGATCAAACTCTCCTCAACGACGCGAGTCACTTTGATTGTTCTCGTTTTCTCCTCCACACAACGTTCTGCTCACCGGGGAGTTTGTTTAACGGTCTGTTTAATTGTCTGTTTGTGAGCTTTGTTGTGTGTTCAGTGTTATCACTCAGCACCAGGTTCTGATAAATCAGAGTTACGGTTTGGAATATACTTTTAGATGTTATGTTGTGGCTGCATGCACTGGGAATGCTTTTTAGCATCCAAGAGGGTGGACCGCATCAGTTTCCCAGGACTCCAACGTCACTGAAGACCTCACTTGGTCCCTGAAGGCATCCCTCCTGGTGAAGAAAGCCCAGCAGAGGCTCTTCTTCCTGCGGACGTTACAACAAGCTGAACGTCTGTGAACTCCTAGAGAAGCGTGACGATGCTCCGCCTCCAGAAGGCCAGCAACCTCTGCAGAGACACCACACCGGGTCCCTCTCCGCCGGTTCCCCGCCTGCAGGAAAGAGAGACAGGACCATCAAAACCTGACCAACAGGCCGAGGAACAGCTGTTTTCCCCAGAGCGGTGGAGTATTAACTGAGGGTTCGCTCCTGTAGCTACACGACGCCGCACAGCAACAGAGACAACCCATGCTGAGCTAAAGTGCAGCAGACAGTGTGTGTCTGTGTAAGCATACTACATTTAGGCCGTAATCTGTGCCCTGCACACAAGGTTAATCACTGTGTGGATTGGAGAGGCCGCTGAAGCACCAGAGGACACTGTGTTCTGTCTGTCCATGACACAAATAACCACAGGAGCACTTTAATCCCACCTCACCACGCTTCCTGCCCTGAGACTTAACCCAGTTAACCCGTGCACATTATTAAATAACTCCACTGCAAAAAATGTTGTCCAGTGATGTTTTCTGTCTTTTATTCTGGAGCCCTTTCACGTCATCATCAGACGATGGACATCGGAAGCCATGAAACATACAATATCCTGAGGGAACCAACACTTTCAGGTTGAGATAGGTCCTCCAGATCCTCCTCTCCACCCTGCAAGGGTTGGACGTCTCAAGCTCCACGTTCTCTCTGTGAGCATCCCACCTGGCAGCTGCATCCTACCAGGTGAAAGCATCGATGTCTGAACCACGCAGACTAACAGCAGGAGTTCCACAAGGAGTCGTCCGGGGCCTCTTCTCCCTCGACCAAAGGTCGCCTGATGTTGTAATTCAGTGCCACGGATTCTTCTGCCTTTGCGATGCTGATACTGTTCTTTCCATCCACGACATATGACCAGGTGGACGTATGCGTCAGTGTGTGCATGGCGGACATCTTGGAGTGGATGCAAAGCATCACCCGGAGCTCAATCTGGACGACACTGAGCTTGTTTCTCCATGAGAGGAGGTTCCTCCGTGTGGTGCCGAATCACACGAGGATGAACGTGGGCGTGAGCCTGGACGACCTCCGTCTCAGCAGTAGTACTACAGTACTACAGTAGTACTGCAGTACTACCTCTGTCCTCTCCTCAGGGAGGTGGTCCATGTGCTCATCCTGATGCTTGTTGTCACAACTCCCCCGTTGCTGGAGGCAACAATCAGAGCGCTGCAGATTGTCCAGAATGCAGCCGCTTGCCTCACATTCAACCATCGAATGTTTTTCTGCATCGCTCCTCTTCTCCACACACTGCCCCACTTCAGTTTAAAACTCCACGTTTATAAGAAGCAGGCGGAGTAGCTGCCATGTTGCTTCATGGACTTACGTTTTGAAGGGTTGAGTTTGGCATTTTGCTCGTGGAGTTTGCCCATAGCATCTTGTTGTTTAACCAGATGGGACATTAGAGGGTGGGGCACAACAACCAAACACTGACAATACATGTCCAGGTGACCACAACAGGTTACAACTAATCGTCAGGAGCTAGAAACACTGTGAAAGGATTGAAGTTCTCAGATGAAACATGGACAATACCCAACAAACCGTCAATCACACGATGCTAGAACGTTGAGCAAGGTAGTCAAGTGAGAAGTCATTTCATACTTCTCTTTGCAACCAGAGGACACAGGTTTGAGGCAGGAACGGAGTCAGCGGAGGAGCTTCAGCGTCCCTTCAGGACGCCTCCTGGTCGTCTCCACCAGAGGTTCTCCAGGCAGGTCCAGCTGGCAGGAGGCCCAGAGGAAGACCAGGACACGCTGGAGGATCATATCTCCCGGCTGGCCTGGGAACGCGTCCTGGTCCCCAGGATGAGCTGGAAAGCCTTGTGGGTGAGAGGGAAGCCTGGGCCGGTCCGCTGGACCTGCTGCCACGAGACCCGACCCGGATGAGAGGAAGAACATGGACGGATGGGGGTTTGAGCCACTCCTCCCTCTTCTGTGTTCTTCAGGACTGGAGGTTGCCAAAGAGCTCAGAGGGCGGTGAAGGCTCCGCCCGACCTCCAGGCCGCTCAGGCCCGACGCCCCGACACACAACCTCTCTTCTGAAGTGCACCAGCAACTCCAGTCAAGACCACTTCTGCCCGCAGGGGAAAAAACATTTCACATTACATCTCAACAACACTTGCTAGCACTTATGTCTCTTTCTTTTCAATCCCAGAAGCTGCTACTTGGTGTGAATGCACTTATTTTAAGTGGCTTTTGGACAAAAGTGTCTGCCAAATGAATGTAATGTAAGAAGAGGCCCATTGTGTGAACCGTGTGCGGAGGTGGATTCAACAAAATATCGCTGCGCTAATTGTGACCAAGACAGCTGCGCTGGTCGGTACCAGCGAGGAGCGGCGGGAGGAACAACTGTTCCTTCAAGCACGGCATGAAATGATTCATGAGGATTATGAATCTGCATGGTGACCGCTCATGGCTTCACTCTCACGTCCCTGACCGAAGTCAGGAGGTTTTCAGCCGGATAACTTTTCTGTTCTGTCTCTCTTGCTCACCTGCACATCAATTCCTCATCCCTGCCTCTCCGGCCGGCTGCAGCTCACACTCCCTGGACTAATCTCCGCCGGTTCAATGTTGTTCAATTAGATTCCAGTTGACATGCATTGGAAGTAGGCGCTCCTCCTCGTAATTCAGCCCTCTTTATAGCCAATCTATTTTTTAATAAAGGTTCAGAGGAAAACATTAAAGTATTGATCTTTATTTATCGACCGCGGCCCAAAGCATAGTTAAAGCTGACACAAATCAATCAAAATAAATTTAAAATGATGATAGCACATAGGAGGAGCCTGGCCGTCTGTTTCGGGGAGTAATTAGGGGGCTAGGAGAGGGAACCCAAGGCAATAAGAGGAACAGTAACACACACACACACACACACACACATGCACGCTCACACACACATGCACGCTCACACACACATGCACGCTCACACACACATGCACGCTCACACAGCCACAGAGCAAACTGCACAACTGTTTAGCAGACTGCAGATTAGAAATTTGTTTTGTATTAAATGAGACGACTAAGAGGCAAGGTTAATGAAAGGGCACAGCACTTTGGGGCCGTAGTAATCCACTGAAACCCTCTCTTCACTGAATCTAATGCACACACACACACACACACACACACACACACACACACACAACCCCGCGAGGCAGCCTCTGGGACATCCTCTGCTTAGTAAAAAACAATGGGTATTAATTTTAAAAAGTGAGTGAGAAACGGTTGCTTGTGTGTGTGTGTGTGTGTGTGTGTGTGTGTGTGTGTGTGTGTGTGTGTGTGCAGGAGCCAGCAGAGTCAACTAGCCCCATGTGCATTAACGGGTTTTAATCTGCCTGATGATGTCCGTTGAGCAGAGGGGTCACAAAGTGCGGAGGTGTATCTGAGGGACTTAACTGGGCGTAGCGAGGAGCAGCAATGCATTCTGGGACGACCACGCACCGGCCTTTCCTCTGCTGCCCTCTCTCTGCACGGACATCCTGCTCCAGCTAGTGGAAAGTCTTGTACCGATGTGGCCGACATGAGTCAGTGAAATGCTCCGGGATGACGTCATAGAGGAGGTCCACCCCTCCACAGAGTTGGTTCGGTCCATTATGGAACCAACCAACTGTATTTGGGAGGGGAGAACTTCCTCGCGTGGCAGAAGCGGTGCACCGCGCGTATCCACAGGCTATGAAAACAGATGCTTAAACGTGTAAAGTGAAACTGCAACACAGCCTTGTTCAGAACGACCTCTGCTATGCACGCGCACATGGCCGTGAGGTTTACTGTACAGTCTTACAGAAAAGTGACTTCAAAATCTACTTTGAAATGTCTTACTTTACAAATTTAAGGATCTGCTTTTATAGCTGTTTGAATATTGTAAAATTATGAATATCATTATTACATTGTAGCTGATTTCTCCAAAACTGTCCAGTAACATCTCCATGTACATGATCTGTTTTTATTGCCTTTTGACTATTGTAAACTGTGAAGGTATGAGTATCATTATGACGTGTCAGCTGACCAGGATGTCTATGAACAACAACGCGGTGACGGACCCAGCGGCTGAACCAGAGCTCTGCTGAGGCGCTTCCTGCTGCTGCAGAAGCTGCTGCTGCTCACCAGGTACAGTGATCAGCTCAACATGCCTCTTTCACTTGTTTATGCTTTTAGTAATTTATCAAGCTATGCTTGTGCGATAGTGGAATATGTTTTGTTCTCATCTTTAGTGGATTATTGTTGTTGTATTTAACCTTTACATTATGTCTCTGGTATTAATAAACTAGAAAATTTCGCAAGAAATTTTGAAAGTGTGGCTACTACTGCCGTAAGACCTCGCAATATATAGCTTTTGTTTCTGACGCCCGTCTCTCCTCCAAAGCACTTGAGTTGGTTTGTGTGTTAAACTGATTGGCTGATATGAAGCACCTGTGTGCTGCCGTCGTCATGGTGACCAAGTGAGCGCCAGCAGACTGATTAGAGGCAGACTGGACTGTGGACTTAAGGAAATAAACTACTGAACGTCCTGAACACACGCAAACGTATATGAAATATCATATGACCTTATTAATGATCAGTGTTGACAACTACACAATATAAAACACACGTAAACATCTTTGTGTGTGTCTGTGTGTGTGTGTATGTGTCTGTTTGTGTGTGTGTGTTTGTGTGTCTGTTTGTGTGTGTGTGTGTTTGTTTGTTTGTGTATGTGTTTGTTTGTTTGTGTGTGTGTATGTGTGTCTGTGTGTGTGAGACAAACAGACAGAGAGACAGAAGTCATCTGTGTTGTGTGTGCGTGTGTAAGTGTCTGTGTGTCTGTTAAACTGCCCTAACGAGAACACCTGTGGGTCGTTAGATCAAAGGTTGCCATGGTGATGACTTCAAAGGGACTTCCTTACGCTGAGCTTAATAGACCTAAATACTGTGGAACTCCTTTCAAACTATTTAAAAAAAATGGTACTTTAAAAGCCACTATTGCTTCGATATCGCATATTGAGCGTTAGGAAGACCTGATGAACAGATACTGTGACTGGCGAGTCTGTACGATAAAACATGTGTCTGTACGGGCGATTTACAAATCAGGTACGAGCTTCAGGGGAGACGTGGCTTTGGAGGGAGATTTAACATGGCGGCGGATGGCAGAGCGAGGTGGACTTGCTCTCACATTCAGTCCGATTTCAAGACGTCTGAGTCTGTTGGATTCCTATCGACCGCAGTTTATGACAGAAGACAAGATTTCTAACGTTTCTATCCAACAATGGTGTATGAAGAGTGAACATTGTGGGAGTAAAGACAAAATACGTTTTATTTTTTTAACAGTTTCTGTCGCTTCTTCTCACTCTGTTAATTGGCGCGCCACCCTCTACGAACGTTTCGTGAAATTTTTTTTATGTTTTTTGCATTTTTCGGGAAAACGTACGGGCGAATCTCTTAGAAAAGTCATACCTCACGATTCCCGCGCAAACCGCACGTTTCGATGTAATTTTTGCGCATGTGCTGGCAACGCTCTGGGAGGAGTAGTGGTTTGACTATAAGAAGAATAATAATAATAATAAGCCCGCAGGAGAACATGAAGTGTGCTTCCAGCATGGGGTCTCTGACCCCATGCGGCTGAAGCCACACTTAACAATAATAATACAGGACAGTAAGAGCTGAACTGTTGCTTCATTTATCTAATTCCCACGAGAAAGGAGGAAGAGAGCCGGTTCTCTCTGCAGCCTGATACACGGAACCGCTGTGAGAGCACTGAGGGGTTCACAGAGTGTTGGGGTTACTGGTTATTAGTTATTGGTTATTGGTTATTGGTTATTGGTTATTGGTTATTAGTTACTAGTTATTGGTTATTAGTTATTGGTTATTAGTTATTAGTTACTGGTTATTGGTTATTAGTTATTGGTTATTAGTTATTAGTTACTGGTTATTGGTTATTAGTTATTGGTTATTAGTTATTAGTTATTGGTTATTGGTTATTAGTTATTAGTTATTGGTTATTGGTTATTGGTTATTAGTTATTAGTTATTGGTTATTAGTTATTAGTTATTAGTTATTAGTTATTGGTTATTAGTTATTGGTTATTGGTTATTGGTTATTAGTTATTAATTATTGGTTATTGGTTATTGGTTATTAGTTATTAGTTATTGGTTATTAGTTATTAGTTATTAGTTATTGGTTATTGGTTATTAGTTATTAGTTATTGGTTATTGGTTATTAGTTATTAGTTATTGGTTATTAGTTATTAGTTATTAGTTATTGGTTATTAGTTATTAGTTATTAGTTATTGGTTATTAGTTATTAGTTATTAGTTATTGGTTATTAGTTATTAGTTATTAGTTATTAGTTATTGGTTATTGGTTATTGGTTATTAGTTATTAATTATTGGTTATTGGTTATTGGTTATTAGTTATTAGTTATTGGTTATTAGTTATTAGTTATTAGTTATTGGTTATTGGTTATTAGTTATTAGTTATTGGTTATTGGTTATTGGTTATTGGTTATTGGTTATTAGTTATTAGTTATTGGTTATTGGTTATTAGTTATTGGTTATTGGTTATTGGTTATTGGTTATTGGTTATTAGTTATTGGTTATTGGTTATTGGTTATTGGTTGATGAACACAGGAAACATCTTTTAATGATGCGTATCATCTCTTTATTAAACATGTGTTCACAGTTTATCTGCAGAGTTTCATTTTCAAGTTAAATATCTTTAGTAGTTCTTTTAGTTCTTTTCGTGTACCGTAGGTTTACGTCCGCTGAAAGACAAAACGTCCTAACTTTCTTCCTGGACCTTGAACGCCTCTGATTCCACAACAGAGGAGCAGATGCACCAACAAGTAGTATTTATATACAAGTACAATACATACCAACAAGTAGTATATATATATATATATATATATATATATATATATATATATATATATATATATATATATATATATATATATATATATACATAGATCCCTCCATCCCTCCTTCCCTCCATTCCTCCAACCATCCATTCCTCCTTCCCTCCTTCCTCCTTATCTCATTACTCCATCCCTCTATCCCTCCTTCCCTTCTTCCCTCCACCCCTCCTTCCCTCCATCCCTCCATCCCTCCGTCCCTCCATCCCTCCTTCCCTCCATTCCTCCACCTCTCCTTCCCTCCATTCCTCCATCCCTCCATTCCTCCACCCCTCCTTCCCTCCGTCCCTCATCCCTCCTTCCCTCCATCCCTCACCCCTCCTTCCCTCCATTCCTCCACCTCTCCTTCCCTCCATTCTTCCATCCCTCCATTCCTCCATCCCTCACCCCTCCATCCCTCTGTCCCTCCACCTCTCCTTCCCTCCATTCCTCCATCCCCCCATTCCTCTACCCCTCTGTCCCTCCGTCCCTCATCCCTCCTTCCCTCCGTCCCTCCACCCCTCCTTCCCTCCTTCCCTCCATTCCTCCACCCCTCCTTCCCTCCGTCCCTCATCCCTCCTTCCCTCATCCCTCCAACCCTCCTTCCCTCCGTCCCTCATCCCTCCTTCCCTCCATTCCTCACCCCTCCTTCCCTCCTTCCCTCCATTCCTCATCCCTCCTTCCCTCCACCCCTCCTTCCCTCCACCTCTCCACCCCTCCTTCGCTCCACCCCTCCTTCCCTCCATCCCTCCTTCCCTCCATTCCCTCCATCCCTCACCCCTCCTTCCCTCCATTCCTCCACCTCTCCTTCCCTCCATTCTTCCATCCCTCCATTCCTCCATCCCTCCATTCCTCCTTCCCTCCATTCCTCCACCCCTCTTTCGCTCCATTCCTCCACCTCTCCTTCCCTCCATTCCTCATCCCTCCTTCCCTCCATTCCTCACCCCTCCTTCCCTCCTTCGCTCCGTCCCTCATCCCTCCTTCCCTCCGTCCCTCCACCCCTCCTTCCTTCCTTCCCTCCTTCCCTCCGTCCCTCATCCCTCCTTCCCTCCGTCTCTCATCCCTCCTTCCCTCCGTCTCTCATCCCTCCTTCCCTCCGTCTCTCATCCCTCCTTCCCTCCGTCCCTCATCCCTCCTTCCTTCCGTCCCTCATCCCTCCTTCCCTCCGTCTCTCATCCCTCCTTCCCTCATCCCTCACCCCTCCTTCCCTCCGTCTCTCATCCCTCCTTCCCTCATCCCTCACCCCTCCTTCCCTCCGTCTCTCATCCCTCCTTCCCTCCGTCTCTCATCCCTCCTTCCCTCCTTCCCTCCGTCTCTCATCCCTCCTTCCCTCCGTCCCTCATCCCTCCTTCCCTCCGTCCCTCATCCCTCCTTCCCTCCGTCTCTCATCCCTCCTTCCCTCCTTCCCTCCGTCTCTCATCCCTCCTTCCCTCCGTCTCTCATCCCTCCTTCCCTCATCCCTCACCCCTCCTTCCCTCCGTCCCTCATCCCTCTCTCCATGTGGTGTGCAGGGAGGAACCAGCTCTCATCCAGTGAGATATTAATGACTTTACAGGACCTTGCTGGTCTAATTGTGCAGCAGCGTCTGTCTCTTACTGGGCCACGGCTCCCGGGGGGAACACAGATCTACCAGGCAAGCAAAACTGGCCCGCGTTTGACAAAACACTCGACACGCCAGGATACAAATAACGCCGGCCATCCTTCATTACCAACGCCGCGACGTCGCCGGCGAGATTAATATCACCGCCGAGCGTCGCCACCCCAAATTTAACCTGAAAAATACCCAAATTTGGCATTAAGACAATGGCTATTAGCGAGAGAAGAGTTGTGGAGACGCAGGGGGAAGCTGGGCGTCCTCGCAGGAGGTTCCTGTTGGAGAGTTCTGGATACTGTAAGTACAATTAAAGTGATTGGAGGTGACCTTTGTGTAGACGGAACCTCTTTACATGTTCTTGAAAGTTTCTCTCCTGTGCTGACATTTGAACAGTGACACTGACATCAGGAACTACAAACCACCATCCTGCTCTTCAAAGAAAAGGTTGGAAATGTGGGCCGCGAGGTATCTGGATGTGCTTATTCTTTAATACTACTGCAGAAATCTGAAGGTCCTGGATCATTACTCTGTGAGTTTCTCTTAGATCTTTTTAGGTCATTGAAGCTAATAAATAAACAAGTGTGTCCTTCTTTTATGTTTTTCTTTGACTTGAGACATACAAGATGTATGAACTATAAAACCATCCACTATTCTACAGAGAGATGAGTGTGATTCCCATTTAAAACTCACAAGAATGCTGCATTCTCTCTCCTGACCACCAGGGGGCGACTCCTCTGGTTGTATAGAAGTCTATGCTTCATGTGTTAAAGCTGCATTCTCTCTCCTGGCCACCAGGGGGCGACTCCTCTGGTTGTATAGAAGTCTATGCTTCATGTGTTAAAGCTGCATTCTCTCTCCTGACCACCAGGGGGCGACTCCTCTGGTTGTATAGAAGTCTATGCTTCATGTGATAAAGCTGCATTCTCTCTCCTGACCACCAGGGGGCGACTCCTCTGGTTGTATAGAAGTCTATGCTTCATGTGTTAAAGCTGCATTCTCTCTCCTGACCACCAGGGGGCGACTCCTCTGGTTGTATAGAAGTCTATGCTTCATGTGTTAAAGCTGCATTCTTTCTCCTGACCACCAGGGGGCGACTCCTCTGGCTGTATAGAAGTCTATGCTTCATTTGTTAAAGCTGCATTCTCTCTCCTGACCACCAGGGGCGACTCCTCTGGCTGTATAGAAGTCTATGCTTCATGTGTTGAAGCTGCATTCTCTCTCTTGACCACCAGGGGGCGACTGCTCTGGTTGTATAGAAGTCTATGCTTCATGTGTTGAAGCTGCATTCTCTCTCCTGACCACCGGGGGTGACTCCTCTGGTTGTATAGAAGTCTATGAGTCATGTGTTAAAGCTGCATTCTCTCTCCTGACCACCAGGGGGAGACTCCTCTGGTTGTATAGAAGTCTATGTTTCATGTGTTAAAGCTGCATTCTCTCTCCTGACCACCAAGGGGCGACTCCTCTGGTTGTATAGAAGTCTATGCTTCATGTGTTAAAGCTGCATTCTCTCTCCTGACCACCAGGGGGCGACTCCTCTGGTTGTATAGAAGTCTATGCTTCATGTGTGAAAGCTGCATTCTCTCTGCTGACCACCAGGGGGCGACTCCTCTGGTTGTATAGAAGTCTATGCTTCATGTGTTAAAGCTGCATTCTCTCTCCTGACCACCAGGGGGCAACTCCTCTGGTTGTATAGAAGTCTATGCTTCATGTGTTAAAGCTGCATTCTCTCTCCTGACCACCAGGGGGCGACTCCTCTGGTTGTATAGAAGTCTATGCTTCATGTGTGAAAGCTGCATTCTCTCTGCTGACCACCAGGGGGCGACTCCTCTGGTTGTATAGAAGTCTATGAGTCATGTGTTAAAGCTGCATTCTCTCTCCTGACCACCAAGGGGCGACTCCTCTAGTTGTATAGAAGTCTATGCTTCATGTGTTAAAGCTGCATTCTCTCTCCTGACCACCAGGGGGTGACTCCTCTGGTTGTATAGAAGTCTATGCTTCATGTGTTAAAGCTGCATTCTCTCTCCTGACCACCAGGGGGCGACTCCTCTGGTTGTATAGAAGTCTATGCTTCATGTGTTAAAGCTGCATTCTCTCTCCTGACCACCAGGGGGTGACTCCTCTGGTTGTATAGAAGTCTATGCTTCATGTGTTAAAGCTGCATTCTCTCTCCTGACCACCAGGGGGCGACTCCTCTGGTTGTATAGAAGTCTATGCTTCATGTGTTAAAGCTGCATTCTCTCTCCTGACCACCAGGGGGCGACTCCTCTGGTTGTATAGAAGTCTATGCTTCATGTGTTAAAGCTGCATTCTCTCTCCTGACCACCAGGGGGCGACTCTTGACCGGTTGGTCCTGTAACTCTCAGGATGCTTCGTTCCGTTAAATCTTAGCGTTACCAACGGAAACAATGGACAAATCTAGTTTGAGAAAAGTTTGATCAAAGTTTTAGCGAAAGGACCTGAAGGGTTTGTTCAGTTTGTCCACTTTGCTAGCAGTCAACCATCATTGAAAAGCAGCTCTGAGGACCGAATGACATCACCTCCATACCTTATGCAAATATCCAGCAGGATCCATTACACAGCAGGAGAGATAAGTGCGTCCAGACCGGAGCAAAGGCCCACTCACACTCCCAGCTAACCTCTTGTACAGTATATTTTTACTGTACGTTTGCTCTCACACACACACTTATCTCTCCCCCTCTAATACAGAAATAAGACACTTGACACTGCAGCGATGGCAGTGACACTGTGCACGGCGGAGGTGATGGAGTATAATGGCCTTTTAAATTTGTATTCCCAGAGAAAGAGAGATAGTGGGAAAGAGAGGGAGAGGTTAGCATGAAGCCACCTCTGACTTCATCTGCACTTATAGGTTGTATTTACATCCAGCGCCAGCCAACAGAAGTACGGCGATGGTTTCAAGTGGGCCAGCACTTTGCTGCCTCCCTTTGTAGGTCCGTGTGTAGCATTTCATCATCACCGACTCCATAATATCCTCCTTTCAACGTTACAAGCGGACCGGCCGCCTCCATTCCCTTCATCAAGAACACAGGAAACAAAGAGTGAACTTTGCAGCCGGGCGGAGTCGAGGGAGAGAACTGACATCATGGCGTGACCTTGAGTGACGGCTCATCACAGTCCTGTGGGCCTTGTTGGGCCCGTAGGGATTCCAACATTATAGATAAGTAGTTCATACTATGTACTTCATTTAGTACGTATGCCTCTATATGACCAACAAACTGTTGCCGTGGGTGAAACACTGTAAAAGCATTACTTTTCAGGAAATCCCTCTGAACTCCCAAACTGGGGGATTGAAGACATAGTTTCTTTGAACAATCACCAGAACTTCACGGTTGATGGAGCCAGAAGCTGCAAACTCGTCATTATTGTCAGCGCTTCATCTTTCCGGCGCTCCTCGGATGCGTCACGTGTGATCAACGCGTCCGTCAGGAAGAGCAACCACAACGAGGCGTCAAATGTGGATATTTCATCCAAAAAAAGGAAGCCATTAAACGCTGACAGTGACAAGAGGAGAGGAGACGCGCTGGTGACACCAGTGTAAAGAAATGCATTTCTATTCTTTTTCATGATGTATGATGATTACGCTTGTCATCACTGTCCTTTACTACAATGTTGTCAGTCAGCTACGGAAACTAGCGCGCTGTGAGACATTAGAGCCCCGCCCCTTCTGGGCCCCTGCGTGCTTGAGCGGTGGACCCCGTGTGCTCTGTCCAGTCTGCAACACGTGTTCTCTGTGGTGAGTGGATCTGTATTGAGCTATGTTGTGCTAGTTAAATAAATGTCACAGCGAGGTCAGAGCGAGGTCAGAGCGAGGTCAGAGCGAGGTCAGAGCGAGGTCAGAGCTGTTGTGTAACGGGTTCCTGGGCTAAAGACAGAGGCTAGTTACTTTTGGCCCTGACAACATTCACACGGCAGTCAGGAGTGACAGAGCTGCAGGAGGACAGGAAGCTGAATGTTTCAGCACAAACTGAGAGACTAAAGAACAGAGCCGTCTGACTAACTCACTGTTGCACTTTGAAACCAAGCTATCACAAATTAATTTGACAATAATGCAACAGTTTACAAAATGCGCAGCACCTCGTATCGCTCAACACCGACTCCTCCGCCCGCGAGTGGAGATCTCAAAAGAGAGGGATGAGAGAGGGGTCAGCGCCGGCCTGTGTTGCTCCTCACGCCTCAATAATACATGTTCTAAAGTTTAAGTGCTGCCAGAGGGCTGCGAGCCGCTGTTCATTACGGCGGCCATCGCCACGCAGCAGCATTCACACTGACAGGGTCTGAACGCCGCTCTGCCTGAGCAATTACATCCAGTCTGGTGCTGGTAACGAGGGGGGGAGGGGGGGGGGGACTCTGGAGATGCCAGGATGTAAAAAAAGAATATTAAAACGGAGAGCGAGAAGAAATCAGCATTATTTTCCTCATCTCACATACAGCGGTGCGTCCTCGTCACGAGGACTCTGAGAGAGAAGCACAGTCACTGACGTGTTCTATGGAGCTAGCGTGTTCTATGAAGCTAACGTGTTCTATGAAGTTAACGTGTTCTATGAAGCTAATGTTCTATGGAGCTAACGTGTTCTATGAAGCTAACGTGTTCTATGAAGCTAATGTTCTATGAAGCTAACGTGTTCTATGAAGTTAACGTGTTCTATGAAGCTAATGTTCTATGAAGCTAACGTGTTCTATGGAGCTAACGTGTTCTATGAAGCTAACGTGTTCTATGAAGCTAATGTTCTATGAAGCTAACGTGTTCTATGAAGTTAACGTGTTCTATGAAGCTAATGTTCTATGAAGCTAACGTGTTCTATGAAGCTAATGTTCTATGAAGCTAATGTTCTATGAAGCTAACTTGTTCTATGAAGCTAATGTTCTATGAAGCTAACGTGTTCTATGGAGCTAATGTTCTATGAAGCTAACGTGTTCTATGAAGCTAACGTGTTCTATGAAGTTAACGTGTTCTATGAAGCTAATGTTCTATGAAGCTAACGTGTTCTATGGAGCTAACGTGTTCTATGAAGCTAACGTGTTCTATGAAGTTAACGTGTTCTATGAAGCTAATGTTCTATGAAGCTAACGTGTTCTATGAAGCTAATGTTCTATGAAGCTAATGTTCTATAAAGCTAACGTGTTCTAACGTGTTCTATGAAGCTAACGTGTTCTCGTCCTCGTCCTCGTCCTCATTCTCGTCCACGTCCACGTCCTCGTCCTCATCCTCGTCCTCTCCATCGTCCTCATCTACGTCCTCGTCCTCGCCCTCGTCCTCATCCTTGTCCTCTCCATCGTCCTCGTCCATGTCTACGTCATCGTCCTCGTCCACGTCCTCGTCCTCATCCCTGTCCTCGTCTACGTCCTCGTCTACTTCCTCGTCCCTGTCCTCGTCTACGTCCTCATCTACGTCCTCGTCCTCGTCCCTGTCCTCGTCCTCGTCCCTGTCCTCGTCCTCGTCTACGTTCTCGTCCTCGTCCCTGTCCTCGTCTAAATCCTCGTCTACGTCCTCGTCCTCATCCTCATCCTCGTCCTCGTCTACGTCCACGTCCTCGTCTACGTCCTCGTCCACGTCCTCGTCTACATCCTCGTCCCTGTCCTTGTCTACGTTCTCGTCTACGTCCTCGTTCTCATCCTCGTCCTCATCCTCGTCCTCGTCTATGTCCTCGTCTATGTCCTCGTCTACATCCTCGTTCTCGTCCTCGTCCTTATCCTCATCCTCGTCCACGTCCTCGTCTACGTCCTCGTCCTCATCCTCGTCCTCGTCCACGTCCTCATCTACGACCTCGTCATCGTCTACGTCCTCCTCCACCTCCTCGTCATTGTCTACATCCTCGTCTACGTCCTCCTCCACCTCCTCGTCCTCGTCTACGTCCTCATCTACGTCCTCATCCACGTCCTTGTCCACGTCCTCGTCCTCGTCCACGTCCTCGTCCACGTCCTCGTCTATGTCCTCGTCTACGTCCTTTTCCCTCGTCCTCGTCCTCGTCTACGTCCTCGTCCATGTCCTTGTCCTCGTCCTCGTCCTCATCTACGTCCTCATCCACGTCCTTGTCCACGTCCTCGTCCTCGTCCACGTCCTCGTCCACGTCCTCGTCCACGTCCTCGTCTACGTCCTCGTCTACGTCCTTTTCCCTCGTCCTCGTCTACGTCCTCGTCCATGTCCTTGTCCTCGTCCTCGTCCTCGTCCTCGTCCTCGTCTACGTCCTCGTCTACGTCCTGGTCCATGTCCTTGTCCTCGTCCACGTCCTCGTCTACGTCCTCGTCCACGTCCTCGTCTACGTCCTCGTCCACGTCCTCGTCCACGTCCTCGTCCACGTCCTCGTCTATGTCCTCGTCTACGTCCTTTTCCCTCGTCCTCGTCCTCGTCTACGTCCTCGTCCATGTCCTTGTCCTCGTCCACATCCTCGTCCGCGTCCTCGTCTACGTCCTTTTCCCTCGTCCTCATCCTCATCATCGTCCTCTAGCGTTGCTGCAGACATTTGCTGCTGTGAAGCAGAAGAAAGCTCCAGGAGGAGAAGGAGAAGGAGAAGGAGGAGGAGAAGGAGGAGGAGAAGGAGAAGGAGGAGAAGGAGAAGGAGGAGGAGGAGAAGGAGGAGGAGAAGGAGAAGGAGGAGGAGGAGGAGGAGGAGGAAGAGGAGGAGAAGGAGGAGGAGAAGGAGAAGGAGGAGAAGGAGAATGAGGAGGAGAAGGAGGAGGAGAAGGAGGAGAAGCATCCTCTGCAGAGTCTCGTCTCCACGCGCGGCGTCATGCTAAAACTTGTTTCCGCGGCTAGCGGCTGCTATCAGAAACGCTGCAGGGAGCCCCATTAGAGGTAATGTCATCCAGCGTTTAGCCGGCGCCGGCGTTCCTCCATCTCTCCCTAATGAACTCCCTGAATTACCACTTCAGCAGCGCCGGCCTTTTTATGATTCTATTTGTTTATCTCTCCGATTTCCTCTCCCGTCTTCCCCGGCGCTCGGGCACCGGCTCTTTCATTTTATTGGCCGCCGTTAGCGCGGCGAGTCGAGGCGTTCCACCCGTCATCCATAACCCCCCCCCCCCCCTCCTCCACCACACCACCACAGCCTCCATCCCCGGTCGGTGAGATTAGCAGATTAGGGTCCTCATCAGTCAGAGGGGGGGGGGGGGGGGGGGGGCGGGCCCCCCGCGGTGTCGGGCCGAAGCCAAATCACACAAACATCTCTGGAAGCCATCGCGCCGTAATTGAATGCGCAATAATTTCCTCCATTAAGACTTCGCTCATAACGCAGAGAACACATGAAGCGTCAACTTTATCTGTTGCTTTCTCCTGTTGATGCCTCCTCTCCTCCTCCTCTCCTCATCTCCTCCTGTTCTCCTCTCCTCCTCTCCTCATCTCCTCCTGTTCTCCTCTCCTCCTCCTCCTCTCCTGCTCTCCTCCTCCTCATCTCCTCCTTCTGTTCTCCTCTCCTCACCTCCTCCTCTTCTCCTCATCTCCTCCTCTTCTCCTCTCCTCTCTTCACCTCCTCTCCTCTTCTCACCTCCTCTCCTCCTCTCCTCGCCTCCTCTTTTAAAGGAAGGAGAGAGGAGAGAAGGAGTGGAGGCAGGAAGCAGGAAGTTGTGATGGAGTCAGGAAGCAGGAAGTTGTGAAGGAGGCAGGAAGCAGGAAGTCCTGATGGATGCAGGAAGCAGGAAGTCCTGATGGAGGCAGGAAGCAGGAAGTCCTGATGGATGCAGGAAGTCCTGATGGAGGCAGGAAGCAGGAAGTCCTGATGGAGGCAGGAAGCAGGAAGTCCTGATGGATGCAGGAAGTCCTGATGGATGCAGGAAGTCCTGATGGAGGCAGGAAGCAGGAAGTCCTGATGGATGCAGGAAGCAGGAAGTCGTGATGGAGGCAGGAAGCAGGAAGTCCTGATGGAGGCAGGAAGCAGGAAGTCGTGATGGAGGCAGGAAGCAGGAAGTTGTGATGGAGGCAGGAAGTCGTGATGGAGGCAGGAAGCAGGAAGTCCTGATGGAGGCAGGAAGCAGGAAGTTGTGATGGAGGCAGGAAGTCGTGATGGAGGCAGGAGGCAGGAAGTCCTGATGGAGGCAGGAAGCAGGAAGTCGAGACGAGTAGAGAAGGGCGGAGCCTGCTCCTGGAGGTCGGGGTGTTTTTGTCGGTGCTTCATGTTCAGAAGGTTCATAAAAACATATTTCATGTGCTAAACGTTGCTTGAAGCATTTCAGGGATTGAACTGAAATACTTCATGTGAATAAGTTTCATTACACATTTAAACCTTTTCTTGGAATATTATGACTCTGTGTCTTCGCGGCTTCGTGAGAACTCAGCATGTGATTGGCTCCCAGCTCAGGAGGCGGAGCCTCTCGGAGCTGCTCTGCTCCTATTGGTCACCGTGACGGATGGAAACTGTGACGAAGCTGCAGATCATCTGCTGTTTGCTTTGGTCCGCAGCCAACGGAGTTATTGTTATTGTGTTATTGTTATTGAGTTATTGTTATTGTGTTATTGTTATTGTGTTATTTAAATGTTGTTGTTCTCGTGCTCTGTTGTCGGTCGACGTGTTCAGAAACCTGACGGCAGCTTTGCTTGATCCCAAATGTTGCCATGGTTTTACAGCCCAGCGACCTGTGTGTGTGTGTGTGTGTGTGTGTGTGTGTGTGTGTGTGTGTGTGTGTGTGTGTGTGTGTGTTTTACACACTCACCTTTAATTATTTCCCTTCAGCAGCCTGCAAACACTCGGGATAAGTGGTTGACGATCCGGCCAAACAACAGACATATTAACTCTTGCAGTGACTGCTGGTGTGTGTGTCTGTGTGCACTGTGAGTGTGTGTGTGTGTGTGCACTGTGAGTGTGTGTCTGTGTGCACTGTGAGTGTGTGTGTGTGTGCACTGTGAGTGTGTGTCTGTGCACTGTGAGTGTGTGTCTGTGTGCACTGTGAGTGTGTGTGTGCACTGTGAGTGTGTGTGTGTGTGCACTGTGAGTGTGTGTGTGTGTGCACTGTGAGTGTGTGTCTGTGTGCACTGTGAGTGTGTGTCTGTGTGCACTGTGAGTGTGTGTGTGTGTGCACTGTGAGTGTGTGTCTGTGCACTGTGAGTGTGTGTGTGTGTGCACTGTGTGTGTGTGTGTGTGTGTGTGCACTGTGAGTGTGTGTGTGTGTGCACTGTGAGTGTGTGTCTGTGCACTGTGAGCGTGTGTCTGTGTGCACTGTGAGTGTGTGTGTGTGCACTGTGTGTGTGTGTGTGTGTGCACTGTGAGTGTGTGTGTGTGTGTGTGCACTGTGAGTGTGTGTCTGTGTGCACTGTGAGTGTGTGTGTGTGTGCACTGTGAGTGTGTGTCTGTGTGCACTGTGAGCGTGTGTCTGTGTGCACTGTGTGTGTCTGTACACATTGTGAGTGTGTACAGACACACACAAGAGGTTTGGACGTCTACACAACAATTTATTGTCAAAGTTGAATTTCTTCCTGTTGTGAAGAGAAACATGAATAAAAGAAGTTGTTACTTCATACTTCATACTTCATACTTCATACTTCATACTTCATACTTCATACTTTATACTTTATACTTTATACTTTATACTTCATACTTTATACTTCATACTTTATACTTTATACTTCATACTTCATACTTTATACTTTATACTTCATACTTCATACTTTATACTTCATACTTTATACTTCATACTTTATACTTCATACTTTATACTTTATACTTCATACTTTATACTTTATACTTTATACTTCATACTTTATACTTCATACTTTATACTTTATACTTCATACTTCATACTTTATACTTTATACTTCATACTTTATACTTCATACTTTATACTTTATACTTCATCCTTAGTTTTGAATCACATTAAACTAAAATGAAAACTAATTTTATTTTGAAAAGCTGCTCCTGATGGAGAGTCGAGAGAGAGAACGAGTTGAAGACAGAAAAGTAGTGAAACACCTCAGAAACATCTCACTGTGTGTGTGTGTGTGTGTGTGTGTGTGTGTGTGTGTGTGTGTGTGTGTGTGTGTGTGTGTGTGTGTGTGTGTGCGTGTGTGTGTGTGTGGATTGTTACACGTCTGTGTGTTTCAGTTGTTCCTTCATGATTTATTAGTGTGCATCTGTGTTTTTGCACGCATGTGTTTGAACTGGTGTGTGTGTGTGTGTGTGTGTGTGTGTGTGTGTGTGTGTGTGTGTGTGTGTGTGTGTGCTCAGACGAGCGAGCCGCCCTGCGGATGACACTCAGAATGCATTAGAACCATTAATGAAAAAGTTAATGGGGCATTTTCTTACATATCAATTTACATTTGGACTGTTCGGGCTCACAAACGATGTCTGGCGGTCGCGGCCGCTCGGCGCTGGAACCGAGAGAACCGAGAGAACCGAGAGCTCTAATGTGTTTTCGTGGACATCAAAAGCCGTGAATAATGACGCGTCCACTGAATGCAAAGCAGAGGACGCTCGTAGGCCGTGATCAACGGATGCGTGGACACTTTCAGCCAGACTCACAGGGGGAGGCGGCCAGAGAGCCGTGATGTCACTGCAGCCTTCATCTGCAGGAGTCTTCATCACACGCAGAGGAAGAGCTTCAGACTGCGCTTCATGTCAGAACACCTCCTGATGCACGACGCAGCTTTCATTCACATCCAGCAACGACGTCACTGCAGAGCGCTGAGATGCAGCATCCCATAATGCATCTGGAAGATACAGTCACCTCGCTCACAATGTGTGCGTTCAATCGAGACTCGAATGAACAAACTTTGAGACGCAAAAAATAAAAGTCCTTGAGTTTTGTCTCCTCGGGCGTCATGGCGGCGTTCGGCCAGACGTTGGCGCTGCAATCTGCCGGTAAGCAGAGAAGAAGAAGCAGATTCATCTGCAGAAGAAAGGAATCGAGAGCGGCCATGTTGTGTGTTCCTGTTCTTCAGGTGAGCTGAACTGCTGCAAAACCTTTTCACAGCTTTATGGAATTATTTTGACTGTTTTGCTTCAGGTTTGCATGACGACACAAACTCTATGGTATTACCAAACGACTGGCTCGATAACACAACCAGTTCATATTCCAGTTGTTTTGAGCGTCAACGCAACATCAACGCCGGAGACCAACTTCTGACCGTTGTTGGTGTTTTTTACTCTTCGTGTCTAAATGAAGTCTCGCTCGTGACCCCGCAGAGCGACGCCACCGCGTGGGCGTGAACTGTGTGAGTCGACGTTGCTTCAGCGTTCACATGTGTGTAAATGGACTAAATTGCCGAATGGCTTTGCAGAACGCCGCCTCCTCCACTCCTCAGCGCTCCCATTAGCTCGCATTGCTACTTATTCCTCTAGAATGGGCATCGCACCTGATACTTAGCATAAACAAGTGCAAATGAAAAGCCACCCTGCAGTTTCCCCCTTTCCTCCCTCTCCCTCCTTCCTGCTCACCTCTCTCTCATCCCCCCCCCCCCCCCCCTCCCACACCGTTACTGGCGAGCGGGCGAGAGCGATGGGCAATAACCCAGCGTGCCGCTTTTTCGACTTAGCGCTACCTGCTACGCTAATATCATTAATCAATAGAGCCCAGATTGTCTTTGCAGCGATTTGAAGGATCCAAGGGTCCCAGCGGTGCACAGGTACCTTTCTTCCTCCTCCCCGCGTCTCCTTCTCTTCCTCCGCCCAAAGAAAAAGCTCATTTGCGAAGCCCCCCAAGATGGCCGACTTAATGACGGCCACAGAAGTTTTTCCAACAAATTTCATGGGGCATGATCCTAAGATAATAGCTTTTCAGCCCCAATGACAATCCAATTACCGCGCCAATCAAAGCCCACGGCGAGCCGTCTAATTATGATCAAATCTGGCTGTCAGCTCAAATACTAAAACAGCAGCTTTAAGTCCAACAAATCACAGTTTAGAGACGGCGGCAGCTCGTTCATCCGTGATGGAGGAACGTCGGGTTTCACTCTGTTTGACAACAGAAAGATTGTCTTGTTTTGGGAGAGTTTGACACTCGGCGATGATCCTGAAGAACACGTTTCATACACTTTATGATTCATTCATGGCCTCGTGAGGGAAAGACAGATTTAACCAGAACAGAAATGTGAATGTTTGTGAATTGACTGAGTTCTGGTCTCCGTGCACAGATGCAGGCGTAACGTGCAGGAAGAGGCTCTCGGGACGCTCGCGGTCGCTCACACTTGCTAACAAACAAAAAAAAGGGGCATCAATAACACAAATGATTAAACATTCATGGCCTTTTCACTGGAACATCTGCTGCGTCTCTGGCCTCGGGGACCGGGCGAATCAACAGGATTCAAGAAAGCAATAAGATGGTGGGGGGGGGGGGGGGGTTATACTCTCTCACACACACACACACACACACACACACACACACATACACTCTCTCTCACACACACACACACACACACACTCACACACATACACTCTCTCACACACACACACACACACACACACTCACACACACACTCACACACACACACACACACACTCACACTCACACACTTACACACACACACACACACACACACGATTGTATCCATGTGTGCCACAACACATCCACGCTGAGTAAATACAAGATGGACAGGAGCTCCAACAGGCAGAGATCTGGACCCGCCCCCTAGATACAGTCCAGGACCCGCCCCCTAGATACAGTCCAGGACCCGCCCCCTAGATACGGCCCAGGACCTGCCCCTAGATACAGATCTGTACCCGCCCCCAGATACAGATCAGGACCCGCCCCCAAATACAGTCCAGGATCTGCCGCCTAGATACAGTCCAGGACCCGCCCCCGAGATATAGATCTGGACCCGGCCCCAGATGCAGATCAGGACCCGCCACTAGATACAGTCCAGGACCCGCCCCCAGATACAGATCAGGACCCGCCCCCAGATACAGTCCAGGACCTGCCCCCTAGATACAGTCCAGGACCCGCCACCTAGATACAGATCTGGACCCGCCCCCAGATGCAGATCAGGACCCGCCCCTAGATACAGGCCAGGACCCGCCCCCTAGATACAGCCCAGGACCCGCCCCCTAGATACAGCCCAGGACCCGCCCCCTAGATACAGCCCAGGACCCGCCCCCAGACACAGAACAGGACCCGCCCCCAGATACAGTCCATGCCCCGCCCCCAGATACAGATCTGGACCCGCCCCCAGATACAGAACAGGACGGAAGACAAAGACAGTTAGGGTTAGAGTTCCCGAGAAGGAAGTTTCTAGACTCCAGAAAAAAATGAATCGTTGGATTAATATACAGCAGCTCATTAGCAGAACCTCAAATATTTAAAAAAGCCTCTCATTTTTATCATGCAGCCTCCCAAAGGGCAAGTTATGTTATATTATGTTATGTTACATTACATTATGTTATGTTACGTTATATTACATTATGTTATGTTACATTACGTTATGTTATGTTATGTTACGTTATGTTATATTACATTATGTTATGTTACGTTATATTACATTATGTTATGTTACATTACGTTATGTTATGTTACGTTATGTTATGCTACATTATGTTATACTACATTACGTTACGTTACATTATGTTACGTTATATTACATTATGTTATGTTACATTACGTTATGTTATGTTACATTATATTATGTTATGTTATATTATGTTACATTATGTTACATTACGTTATGTTATGTTATGTTACATTATATTACATTATGTTACGTTATGTTACGTTATGTTATGTTACATTATATTACATTATGTTACATTATGTTACATTATGTTACATTACGTTATGTTACGTTATGTTATGTTACATTATATTACATTATGTTACATTATGTTACATTATGTTACATTATATTACATTATGTTACATTATGTTACATTACGTTATGTTACATTACATTATGTTACATTATGTTACATTACGTTACGTTACGTTACATTATATTATTTTATGTTACATTATGTTACATTATGTTACATTACGTTACATTACGTTATGTTACATTACGTTATGTTACGTTATGTTATGTTACATTATATTACATTATGTTACATTATGTTACATTATATTACATTATGTTACATTATGTTACATTACGTTATGTTACATTACATTATGTTACATTATGTTACATTACGTTACGTTACGTTACATTATATTATTTTATGTTACATTATGTTACATTATGTTACATTACGTTATGTTACATTACGTTATGTTACGTTATGTTATGTTACATTATATTACATTATGTTACATTATGTTACATTACGTTATGTTCAACTTTCACTGGAGGAACTGAAAGCTGTCCATGCAGTTATGTTCTGCATATGAATACATTCAGAATGTGTTGGTGAAAAGGGTTTTCAGCACATTTACATGCTCAACAATGCCGTGGAGCCATCGAGCCGCCTACGTAACCCGAGGCCTCGCATCCGGATCCAGCCGTCACGTCCTGATTCATCGGCATCGCACGGAAACCGGATTTGGAGATTTTCTTCAAGTACAAAAGTCGCGGGTTTACAAATGATTCCACTCGGCTCAGGAGTGTGTATAATCATGCAGAGGTCAATGACAGCTCCATTACCGGTGTGTCGGCAGATTTAAATAAAGCTGCGCAGCTCTGCATTACATTAGCAGACATTGAAGAGCAGCGCAACTTATTCCTGATGCAACGATCAGGATGCGCCTGAGAAGCCACCTTCCTCCATGTTGATGGGCATCCAACACCTGCACTGCATGTGTGTTCAGTCCTCACAGAGGCCACGCAGCACAGCAACACACACATGAAGCAGGATACGAAGAACACAACTCAACAACCCGGTTTAATGCTGCAGAGCGCTCGGTCGCGGGGCGTTCGCTTGTAGCTCGGACTTTCCCGCTGCTCGTCCTGCCACCAAAGATGTTGGTCAACTTTCATATTGTGACAATTGAAGTAGTTTTCAGGTGAGGGACTCGCTCAGGGGTCGATGCCTGGTGTCCCCTCGCTCACATGCTGAAGGGTCTTCCTGCATCAGCAGCAGTGAGAAACACTTTGACTCACAGTGAGTGTTTGCTTGATAACTTATCTTATTGTTCTTCAGAAGAAAAGAAGAGACTCAAAATCTAAGTCATCTTTCCTGCCTCAGCAGGTCAGCTGGACCCTGGAGGTCTGGATGTTGTCTTCTGCACGTGCTCACACAGCAGGATGTGTTGCTGTTTACTCAGAGCAATGAGGACGTTGGTTGTGTTTCACCTGAAAGTGACTGTTACCTGGTAAAAACTAGTGACAAGTGATATTTTGGGTAGTAACTCATTTAATGTAAGTCTGGACCACTGTTACATTTCACTGTGTAGTCTTCTGATCACTGCAACGCTGAAACACTGCAACACTGAAACACTAAAACACTGCAACACTGAAACACTGAAACACTGCAACACTGAAACACTAAAACACTGCAACACTAAAACACTGCAACACTGCAACACTAAAACACTGCAATACTGCAACACTGCAACAATGAAATACTGCAACAATGAAACACTGCAATACTGAAACACTGCAATACTGAAACACTGCAACACTGCAACAATGAAATACTGAAACACTGCAATACTGAAACACCACAACACTGCAACACTGAAACACTGCAACACCGAAACACTCCAACACTGAAGCACTGCAACACCAAAACACTGAAACAATGAAATACTGCAACACTGAAGCACTGCAACACTAAAACACTGCAACAATGAAATACTTCAACACTGAAACACTGCAACAATGAAATACTGCAACACTGCAACACTGAAACACTGCAACACTGCAACACTGCAATACTGAAACACTGAAACACTGAAACAATGAAACACTGCAACACTGAAACACTGCAACACTGAAACACTAAAACACTCCAACACTGAAACACTGCAACACCGAAACACTCCAACACTGAAGCACTGCAACACTAAAACACTGAAACAATGAAATACTGCAACACTGAAACACTGCAACAATGAAACACTGCAACACTAAAACACTGCAACAATGAAATACTGAAACACTGAAACACTGCAACAATGAAATACTGCAACACTAAAACACTGCAACACTGAAACACTGCAACACCGAAACACTCCAACACTGAAGCACTGCAACACTAAAACACTGAAACAATGAAATACTGAAACACTGAAACACTGCAACAATGAAATACTGCAACACTGAAACACTGCAACACTGCAACAATGAAACACTGAAACACTGAAACACTGCAACAATGAAACACTGCAACACTGCAACACTGCAACAATGAAACAATGAAACACTGCAACACTGAAACAATGAAACACTGAAACACTGAAACACTGCAACACGACCATGTGGTGGATCATATTTACCTGCAACAGTTCCACAAAAAATAAGAAAAGCACCATTTTACATTTGAGTTACGGTTATTCAAGCTGTTAAAAAATGTAATTAAGAGAACATAATGCTGTTTTCAGTGAACCTTTTCTTTGAAGGTGAGCAGTAAATACTTCATTTCAAACTGAGGCTCCTAACAGGTTGAGTAAAAACACATGGCAGCCGTCCAGGGCTCGGCTTTATCGCGGTAAAAAGCTCTTTAGAGCCAAAAGGCCATGGCGATCTGAAAAGGGGGTTTCAAGGATCCAACATGGCTCCCTCGTAATGCACGCTTTACAAAAGTGAAGTGTTCGGAGGTCGTGCCTTTGCTGGAAAAAGATGACTGAATGAAGTTTTTATACATTTTTCCAGCACTTACCCAAAGGCAGAGTGAGAGTTCAGCACATTCCAGTCCCATTGACCGCCGTGCAGCTGCTGCACAGGGACGCCTTGCAAATGAGCAAGGCAGCTTTACACACACACACACACACACACACACACACACACACACAGCTAACCTTTTCTGAGTTAGAGGCTCCCGGCGTCTCGTGAGTTATTTCAATTCATAAAGTTGCTCATGTCCAGATTTCATTAGCAGCACATTAGCTGCAGTCTTTATGCGTTATGTTTATTGCCGGCCTGACATGATCTATAAATAACAAGTTAAGCGGGCGCGGACGCTGGGGACGGCTCGCTAATGCTAAAGGGATCTATCATTACGGCTGACAATGGCTAATAGCTAGCCCTCGGGGTCAATCGCTACCGATCCCAGCGGCTCGGCGGCATGCCGTCCTTCCTGGTCGCCGTCCTTCCTGGTCGCCGTCCTTCCTGGTCGCCGGCGTGCGGCAGGAGGCCTGCAGAGGGTCAGCAGGTCAGGACGCTTCAGGACATACAGGAAGAGGAACGCAGCGAGCTGGGAAGACAAGACATTCATTTAGTTTGCACTGAAAAGTTCAACGCTAGCTGACGCTAGCTAACGTTAGCGCCTCATTGGATATTTATACAATGTTCCCTGCAGGAGAGAACAGAGATAAAACCCAAAGCCTCCATTCAGCAGCGTTTGGCCACCAGCTCATGGTAATTTTATGCCACGCTCATAATAAATGATATTTATCATTACGTTCTGATACCATAAAGCAGCGAAATGTCATGGATTGGGATTGTCACATAAATCACTCTTCTATATTTTGACACATGATGTGTATAATGTGCAGATTATGCGCTTTCCATTTTAGCTTCCTCTGTCTCTCTGCCATCCAACAGAACAAACACCTTTTAATAAAGTCACCATCACAAAGGAGAGAGGGCCAAATCCACTCCCACACACACACACACACACACACACACACACACACACACACACACACATATATATACATCGTACAAAGCCACACACAGTCACCAGTGCTATTGTCAGGCAGCCACATATAGTGAGCTCGTGTGTGTGAACATGAGTAATCATTGGGCGCATTAACAGACATGCACGCCATTTTAAAACACACACAGTAACAAGCGGCTTGTGTTGATGTGAGTGTCGTTGTGTAGCGGCTCCTCTGTGTGGATGTTGGACCTGCTGGAGCTGAACCTCGGCCGGCAGCAATGTCGAAGTCAGCTGACCGGTTCAAAAAACCTTTCCATTCACAGCGAGGCCGACGGCAGAAAGCCAGCGCACACGAGGCGGTTCAGTCTGAACCTTCTGGTCCGGCTGGAGTCCTGAGTGTTGGAGCGTCCAGCTGCTCTTCATCCTGCTCTTCATCCTGTTCCTCATCCTGCTCTTCATCCTGCTCTTCATCCTGTTCCTCATCCTGCTCTTCATCCTGCTCTTCATCCTGCTCTTCATCCTGATCTTCATCCTGCTCTTCATCCTGCTCTTCATCCTGATCTTCATCCTGCTCTTCATCCTGCTCTTCATCCTGTTCCTCATCCTGTTCCTTATCCTGCTCTTCATCCTGTTCTTCATCCTGCACTTCATCCTGCTCTTCATCCTGTTCCTCATCCTGCTCTTCATCCTGCTCTTCATCCTGCTCTTCATCCTGCAGCAGCAGCTCAGGTTGTTGACGTCGTGAACAGCTGGTCGTGGCGTCGGGCGTCGTCCTCAGACGTCCTCCCGGTGTCACGGCGTGGGTCCACCATGCAGCTGCACAGGACCAGCAGCATGGTCCACACACTGACCTCATGGCTCCAACACCAGAGCAGCCAACAGGTCATTGCTTTGAACCTTTTGGAAACCGTGCGCCAAAATCCCCCCGCCCCAATTTGAATTCCCAGCATGCCCCATTCAGACAATCTTTTGGCTTAAAATTAGTCATATTTTTCTCATTTTTGAACCAAACGACAGCTTTTAGACTGAAGCTCCTTCCTAACAGGACAAGACTTTGTTTTATTGTGATTGTTGTTCAGGTTCTGATTCTTTAGGTCCTAATCTTTCCATAAAGGTCTTATTGACGCTCCAGGAGGCTTTTTGGGGAATCTGGATCACATCATGCTGGATGTTCAGAGTTACCATCAAAATATCTTGTAAAAGTGATTTTTTTTTGCAGATATACATTTTTTTCTCAAGACTTTGCTGAACAAATACAAACAATAAACACAAGTATTGGAGTTATTTGGGTTCCTACAGCCTGGAACAGTGAGAGAGGTCTGGAGACCACGTTGCTCCACAGTTCACCAGGTTGAAGGAAGCAGCGACGCTTAGAGCAGTGTGACGCATGTGAGATGTGGTGTGTGTCGTGTCGTACCACAACAGCAGCACCGCCGCTCGGCTTTGTGTTTCCTCCGCTGCGTCTAACATTACAACGACATTGTGTGTTAATGCATTACACGTTGTTTGTTGATGTGAAGGAGGTGGGATGAGACGCTGCTCTGTTACTACAACACTACCTGCTCAATTGCTCGTGAGAGTATCAATAAAAGTGAAGTGACTCAATTTGTATTGTATTGTGTAGTGTGGGATAACAGCTTTACTGGGAGCGCAGGATCCTCTCACAACAACAGCAACGCTGCTCAATTCATTCTCTGATTGTCTGAGAGATCCAGCGGGAATACAGGCTCCTCTTTCATACTCGCCTCTATATTTCACACTAACGTCCATCTGCCTCTTTAACCAGATCTTCCTCTCGCTTTGATCAGAACACTAAGAAAGGGAGAGTTGATGTCATTAAATATGCATTAAGGCTGAACGCGTTGCTGATTAAAACTGAGTTTTGTGTTTCTCCCTCAAACACTTTGGTTCCTTCCTTTGTAAAGTTTTAGTCACTTTCTTCAAGAGGAGCATCGCAGCACGTTGAAGGTACAAATACACAACAGATAAAATGACCAGGAGCAGCTGGTCCACCCCATCGCGTTATTATTTATTAAATGAATCCATAGAGAGGGAACAATACTGTAAACAATGCTTTAAACAGGAAATGGAAATGTTCAAGTCGCTGAAGAAGTCACTGCAGTTCAGTCCAGGAAGTACTCAAGTACTCATGAAGGAAAGTACTCATGTACTCATGAAGGAATGTACTCAGGTACTCATGAAGGAAAGTACTCATGTACTCATGAAGGAATGTACTCATGAAGGAAAGTACTCATGTACTCATGAAGGAATGTACTCAAGTACTCATGAAGGAAAGTACTCATGTACTCATGAAGGAAAGTACTCATGTACTCATGAAGGAAAGTACTCATGTACTCATGAAGGAAAGTACTCATGTACTCATGAAGGAATGTACTCATGAAGGAATGTACTCAAGTACTCATGAAGCAAAGTACTCAAGTACTCATGAAGCAAAGTACTCATGTACTCATGAAGCAAAGTACTCATGTACTCATGAATGAAAGTACTCATGTACTCATGAAGGAATGTACTCAGGTACTCATAAAGGAAAGTACTCATGTACTCATGAAGGAATGTACTCATGAAGGAATGTACTCAGGTACTCATGAAGGAAAGTACTCATGTACTCATGAAGGAAAGTACTCATGTACTCATGAAGGAATGTACTCATGAAGGAATGTACTCAAGTACTCATGAAGCAAAGTACTCAAGTACTCATGAAGCAAAGTACTCATGTACTCATGAAGGAATGTACTCAGGTACTTCAGAAGCAGTATGAGAGGATGAGAACACTGAGCAGGAATCTGACGTGAACATTTCATCTCTCAGTGCAGAAGCACTATAAACACCGAGCGATTAGAAGATGATGTATGCAGCGTATGCAGCGTATGCAGGGCATGCAGGTGCACATACTCTGAGTTAATGACAGGTTGTGTGTGTGTGTGTGTGTGTGTGTGTGTGTGTGTGTGTGTGTATGTGTGTGTATGTGTGTGTGTGTGTGTGTGTCAGTTACAGATGTATGTCCCTAATGGACAAAGATATGCACATGGAAGATGTATTTGATAGAGTTTTCTAGTTAAGAAAAGCTGATGTTGTCATCTTAGCTATAGAACATCTTTGATGTGACGCGTCTCGGCCAATCAGTGTTAAGATGTCCACAGCGGGCGTTTCTCAATGTGCCATCTTCTAATACTACTGTTGTTGAGTCGCAGCATGTCCTTTAGGATGTTTTCAGGCCAGAAGTTTGTTGTTTAAGCATCAACTCTGAGGCCGGTTGGTCATCCTGGCCGCCCGCCGACAGCCTGATGTCTAACTTTATGAGTTTATTATCATATCATCAACTTGTCTCTTAAGGCCCAGTGCAACTCCAGAAAGGACTAATACGCGTCCGGCTTGATGCCGCACCGGCATTGAACATCCGGACGTCTAGTCACCCTAGTGCCTTGCTCAAGGACACTGAGGCGTCCGCCATTTAAATAACCACTCGTTCTGCTCTATACTCGCTGTGGAAGTCACACAAGCGTCAGAACATCAGACTCCACGGTGTCTGGGTTCATAATATTATCCGCAGTCCCACAACAGCGTCTGAATGACGGCCGCTCATGATAAGCCACGCCCCCAAATTAAGCCACGTGGGTAGGGGAGGGAGAGCTGCGCTCATGCGATTGGTGGAAAAATGAGGGCGACATGTGATTGGCTACAGATCGCTCCATGTTGAAAAAAATACATTTATGGATCCAGGCACAGCAGGAGAGTCTAAAAAAAGCCAACACAAATAAATACATACAAATACACACAGAAATACATACAAATACACAAATAAATACATACAAATACACACAGAAATACATACAAATACACACAGAAATACATACAAATATACACAGAAATACATACAAATACACACAGAAATACATACAAATGCAGAAATATATGTGTGTGTTTTTCTACATTGGAATGTGTTTGTAAATCCTTCTGTGTGCATTTGGAAATTGAATATATTTGTGGTTGTTTACCAGTTATGACATCACACCGCTTCACTCAGGAAGTCTTTCCACCTGGTGAATGGTTTCATTTCCTGTACGGTAGATTCATCGGTCGCCAAACGACTCCTGAGCCTCTGAAGTTGCTGTGATTCTTAATGTCACTCCATCGCACCGCCCCTACACAACGCACTCCACTTTAACTGCTGGAGAAAAGTATTCTTTTGTCTCTTCAAGACGTTCTCTAAATTGGGTAGAAGCCATTAAGCGGTAAAAAAGAGCAGCAATCAGCCTTTCCAGTCATTCGTCTTTATCAAGCACAAGGGAGCTCAAACAAAACCTACTCAGGTTGTAAATGGTCGAAATGTCAATTAGAAAAAAAAAATCATCATTAGGTTTATTACTCAAATTAACAGTTCCTCTCAACAATTTAAATCCTGGCTGGTGTTCGCTGTTAAAAGGGAGCAGATCTTTCTTCTCTTTCTTTTTCTTTCTTTTCTTTCAGTCTTCCAGTCAGACACGTCTCCCTTTGGGTTCTGACGGAGTGATTTTGGAGGTATTATATTCATGAGGGGTTCCAGTAATTGGATTAAATTGGTTCCAGAATGTAGCAATTTATATTATAATATCCCATTACTTCTAATACTGTTCTTAATTAATTAGCCTGATTTTTTTGGTCCGTGTTCCTGATAAGTTAAGTTGGCTCAGGAGGAGATCTGTCCCACGGTGACGGCTCGTCGGGCTCCATCAGTCACACACACCTGGACGCGGCGCCGGCGTGGAGCGGCTGACCTTCCTCTTTATTGAAATGGAGGAAGAGGAAGGGGATTTGAAGCCATTTGGAGGCAAAAACACCTGAGACCAGGACGTTTCAACGGATTTACATCCTCGAAAAAACATCGTCAGTGTGTGTGTTTGTGGATTACCAACATAGTGGGGACATAGTTGTGTGTACGCACTCACATCACGGGGACATAGTTATGTGTACACACTCACATTGTGGGGACATAGTTATGTGTACACACTCACATTGTGGGGACATAGTTGTGTGTACGCACTCACATTGTGGGGACATAGTTATGTGTACGCACTCACATCACGGGGACATAGTTATGTGTACGCACTCACATTGTGGGGACATAGTTATGTGTACACACTCACATTGTGGGGACATAGTTATGTGTACACACTCACATTGTGGGGACATAGTTATGTGTACACACTCACATTGTGGGGACATAGTTATGTGTACACACTCACATTGTGGGGACATAGTTATTTGTACACACTCACATTGTGGGGACATAGTTATGTGTACGCACTCACATTGTGGGGACATAGTTATGTGTACACACTCACATTGTGGGGACATAGTTATGTGTACACACTCACATTGTGGGGACATAGTTATGTGTACACACTCACATTGTGGGGACATAGTTATTTGTACACACTCACATTGTGGGGACATAGTTATGTGTACACACTCACATTGTGGGGACACGTGTCTTGTGGACAAATAATGAAGACCTGGTTTAAGGTTAAAATACGAGTAGTTCAGTCAATGTAATGTCCTCTAAAGGGATGGTGTGTGTGCGTGTGTGTGTGTGCATGTGTATGTGTGTGTGTGTGTGTGTGTGTGTGTGTGTGTGTGTGTGTGTGTGTGTGTGTGTGTGTGTGTGTGTGTGTGTGTGTGTGTGTGCAGGCCCAGACTGAGCAAAGTTCAATATCATCACCTGTCACTCTTGCAGTCTTTGTCTAATTTAGCTTTAATATGAGAATGTAATTCTCCTTTGAATATAACAAATTAATATCATTTTCAAACAATTTCCATATGCAAATATTATTTAATCAAGTGAATGAAACTCTGAGATGTGACGCCTGAGGGCTAAAAGCAGCAGTGTGTGGGCGGGACGAGGGCGGCAGGGTGTGTGCTGTGTAGCACCTTCCTGCCGACGTGTGTGTGGATATGTGTGTTTATGTATTTACACACACTATAAATATAGTCCAGTTTCGCACTGCAGTCCGGTCCAACGGCACAGCTGATGGTGAAGCAGAGAGTAACTGGTTAATAGCTCTGAGATATGCGTACGGGTCACAAGCCGCCTTAATAACAAGAAGTTATTTTAATATCTACGTCCTGCTGATTGAAGCTCATTCAGTCTGTTTGTCTGCTTACTATTCTTAATCTATATTACTATACTATCATCTGTCAATGTATTTATTCTGCTCCCAGAGATGCTTATTTATTTATTTAGCAGCAGGTCATTTACTCATAAATATGAACATTTTAACATTTACACATGAATATGAACATTTTCACATTTACTCATAAATATGAACATTTTAACATTTACTTATAAATATGAAAACTTTAACATTTACTTATAAATATGGACATTTTCACATTTACTTATAAATATGAACATTTTAATTTTTACTTATAAATGTGGACATTATAACGTTTACTCATGAATATGAACATTTTAACTTTCACGAGATACTTTAGTAGATTATGAATTCTTTCGTTACATATCAAGGTTTTTCCACATCTTTATAAATGAATACATTATTTAACTCTGCTTCACAATACGAGTTTCTAGACTGAGAAGTCCTGAGTGTTTGTCCGTGTAACAGAGAAGAAGCACTTCAAGCTCCTCATGATCAACTGTAATTGCTCTATTTACAATAATTAATCCAACAATATAAATCTAGAATCCATATGCAGTTATTTGATGTTTTTATTTGATATAAATCTGTTCGTAAAACCTGCTTTGACTGAACCTTCATGTGTGAAGCAGTATTTTAAATAGCTGTATTACGGCTAAATATGAAGTGTTTCCTCAGTGTGGAGGTGTGAGCTTCAGTGTTTATGACTTCACCTCTCCGTCATGAAGACTATCACAGAGAACAACTTCCTCTCTGCAACATCTGGAAAAGACAAATTCTTTCAGTCCTCACAGTCAGTGAAGCTGAATCTGAGCATGTCTTAGAAACAGTTGTCAGACAGTGGTGGGCTGTGGATTGGGTACCTGTGGCAGCTGTTTAGTTTAGCAGCTGATCGCGACTATCTGTTTATCATTCTGACGACATGTTCTCACAGTCGCTCCTTTATTCCCGATATGGCAACATCCGTTCATCAGTTTGAAAAAAACAAACATGGCGACAGACGGAATCCAAGATGGCGACAGCGGAACAGGAGGCTTCGTAGCATCGGTCCACAAACCAACGGTGACGTCACGATGAGCATGTGCACTCAGGGCTTCATGCGCTGAGCGGACATGCGTTGCTATCTCAGTGTCGGCAAAACAATGCACAGATTACATAAGAACCTCACGGGTAGCTCATGGTAGCTTCAGGAATTTACAAACCGTGTCACCTGAACCAGAGGTTTTGACTCGTGAAAGAGTTTCTGTGTTGGCTGCAAAACGCACACAAATGTTTATTTTCGATCCTTTGTCAAGTGCTATAAGTGGGACTATGTGTTCAGAGATGTTTATTATCAGGAATCACTTCCTGAAAATAGCTGAAAAACAAATGAGATTTTCAGCCTCAGTTTCACTTTGTATTTTGGGCCAATTAGCAACTGTTAGCATGCTAATGAACATGTCAATAGCATAGCATAGCCGACCACACTGCTGTGCCTCAGCGGTGTGGTCGGCTCTGGCATGCCGTAGACCCGGTGCTGAAAGCTCCTCCAGAGCTGAGAGGACCTGCAGAGTGGACTCCATGTTGTTTCTTATGCTTAGTCACTTGGAGCGATCTTAGAAAAACAAATCAGACACAAAACATAGAATATGATTGTTCTTTAGTCACACGTCTTGATTCTGATTGGTTCCCCTGAGCTCTGAAATGTATTCCTTGAGTTTTCTTGCTCAGTGAAGCTCACACGGTGTGATAGTCAGTCACCTTCTTCACATATTTGCATCTTTATGTTTTGCTAAAGGAGACAGAGGAGTGATAATCTACCAATGGATTTAGAGGTGTGATGACCGTGCAGCGCTGTCTTCGTGCCACAGAGCTGCCGTCCAGCCCTCGGTCCTGTCCTCTGATCTGATCGGGTATTACTTACAGGAGGACAGCTTTATATTTAATCTCTTCCCCTGGCCTGCAGCGATGGACTCAGACATAGTCATATTTCTCACCAGAGCTTGTCATACCTCGCTATGAATAATTTGGAGCTATTCTTGGGGCCGGTGCTATCGCTCTTCAACCAGATGCAGAAGTGTGAGACACACAATCATCCGCTTTCACAGCTCCCATCTCGCAGCCATTTTGCCACGGCCATTTTGAATTTGTTGTGACTGTAAAATGGTGCAAAGGATTTAGAAACTGTGCCTCAGATGACAGACGGCGGTATCCCAGAATGAGGTGGGCGTGTTGGTCCAAAAGGATTTTTCACTACGAACTAACTCAGTTAAAGAGCACATTGTTCAAATGTTTTACTCATGTAAAATGTGTTTTGGTATTTAAGAAATTCAACAGCATTGTAATGAGCAGGTATTAGTAACTTGTAGTTGTCTTTGTTCGCCCACACGCCTCACGGCTCACGAGCTGCACATTGTCTTTCTTGTGACTGAAACATTGTTCACGAGACAATTCATTTATCTTGAGAATTTCTTTGATTTTAGAAGTCTGCTTTTCAGCTCATTGAAGGCCCAGAAGCAAAGAACAAGCCTTCTTCTTCTTTGTAAATCCAGAGTGAGCGATACTGTTCACACAGCATGACGAATAGACAACAGGACAATGTGAAACGCCTGAACCTCGAGGGGTTTTATTGTGAAAGGTATGAAAGGAAGGAGTTGATCTGCGTTGCACTGTCGTAGAAGTTGAAAGGAGTATGGGTGGTCCATCTCGAATGGCCTCCGTGTGGCAGCTCTATCGGTTCCATACGCTGTGCTCAGGTGATGCCGATGTTCCTTAACTCACAAATCAACCGATCTCCTGATGGAAGGACGACCCGCAAACAACAGGACCCTGAAAGTGAAGTGCAGCAGCACCACAAGAGGTTCCTCTGGAGGTTGGAGGAGCAGTTGTTTTCCTTGTTGTGTTTTGAGTTCTTATTATTTCACAGTTCAAACGGACCTCCTGCAACACATGAAGTCCAAAAGAGGAAGACTTGGAATCCAGAGACAGAAAGTGATCAGACGCAGGAAATGGGTTTTCTTTTTTAACACCTCGGCTCCTCACGGCTGTTTGAACCGCCTGGCGTTGCCTAGGAGAAGCTTATCTATTGTCACGGCGATGAGCAGCAGGAGCGTAACTCCACATTACACGAGGTCGCACACTGGCGGCTCGCCGGCGTGACACATCCGTGACATGTTCCCATATTAACATGCAATGGTGTCAATTAAAAGCATGAAATGCACTTAGAGGGGAGCTGGGATGTTTTTACACAGAGACGCTCACACGAGTGTTTCCATCACCCTCTCACATGACTGTTTCCATCACCCTCTCATATGAGTGTTTCCATCACACTTTCACACAAGTGTTTCCATCACCCTCTCACACAAGTGTGTTTCCATCACCCTCTCATATGAGAGTGTTTCCATCACCCTCTCACACAAGTGTTCCCATCACCCTCTCACATGAGTGTTTCCATCACCCTATCACATGAGTGTTTCCATCACCCTCTCATATGAGAGTGTTTCCATCATCCTCTCACGTCCTCAACGTTGGAAAGTGTGGCATTGTTCATATATATAAAACAGGATTATTCTTGGAGTGTGATGTAGGCATGATGTTGACATGATGTTGACATGTTAATATGATGTAGACATGATGTTGACATGATGTTAGCATGATGTTGACATGATGTTAGCATGATGTTGACATGATGTTAGCATGATGTTGACATGTTAATATGATGTTGACATGATGTTGACATGTTAATATGATGTAGACATGATGTTGACATGATGTTAGCATGATGTTGACATGTTAATATGATGTTGGCATGATGTTGGCATGACGTTGACATGATGTTGACATGATGTTGGCATGATGTTAGCATGATGTTGGCATGATGTTAGCATGATGTTGACCTGTTAATATGATGTAGGCATGATGTTGGCATGATGTTGACATGATATTGACATGATGTTGACATGATGTCGGCATGTTGTTGGCATGATGTGGGCATGATATTGGCATGATGTTGGCATGATGTTGACATGATGTTGGCATGATGTTGACATGATGTTGGCATGATGTTGACATGATATTGACATGATGTTGACATGATGTTGGCATGATGTTGGCATGATATTGGCATGATGTTGACATGATGTTGGCATGATGTTGACATGATGTTGACATGATGTTGGCATGATATTGGCATGATGTTGACATGATGTTGACATGCTATTGGCATGATGTTGACATGATGTTGGCATGATGTTGACATGATATTGACATGATGTTGACATGATGTTGGCAAGATGTTGACATGATATTGACATGATGTTGACATGATGTTGGCATGATGTTGACATGATATTGGCATGATGTTGACATGATGTTGGCATGATGTTGACATGATATTGACATGATGTTGACATGATGTTGACATGATATTGACATGATGTTGACATGATGTTGGCATGGTGTTGGCATGATGTGGGCATGATGTTGACATGATGTTGGCATGATGTTGACATGATGTTGACATGATGTTGATATGATGTTGGCATGATGTTGGCATGATGTTGGCATGATGTTGGCATGATGTTGACATGATATTGACATGATGTTGACATGATGTTGGCAAGATGTTGGCATGATATTGACATGATGTTGACATGATGTTGGCATGGTGTTGGCATGATGTGGGCATGATGTTGACATGATGTTGGCATGATGTTGACATGATGTTGACATGATGTTGACATGATGTTGGCATGGTGTTGGCATGATGTGGGCATGATGTTGACATGATGTTGGCATGATGTTGGCATGTCTTTTGGCCCACACAGCAGCATCACTGTGAAGCAACATGGCGGCAGCTCATCGTTCACCCTGTCACCAGCCTCCACGGCGGCGTTGGAGGAGGATCTTTGCTCTTTCATCACACTAAACAGCGCTGGTGTCTGTACACTGATATTCCATTTTATTACATTATTTTTTCCTTTTCCCCTCCACAGCTCATTGTTGTTGTCTCGCTGCGCATCGACTCACAAGCGAGACGCACAACCGAGACGCACAACCGAGACGCACATGATGTGGAATTGTGTCTCAGCTTGACACGCTGGGAAAAACACAAAACAATGAAGCACTTCAAGGGACGGACGAGGAGGGACGTGTTTGCATGGAAAAGAGCAAGAGAGAGAGAGAGAGAGTGTGTGTGTGTGTGTGTGTGTGTGTGTGTGTGTGTGTGTGTGTGTGTGTGTGTGCGTGCGTGCGTGCTCACCCCCACTACGCCACAGTCTCACACCGTCTCAACTTGTGCTGCTCGGCGGCGGCGGTGTAATAACAATATCACTCATCTCAGATCCGCGGCTTACTCTGCTTCCCCCGCCGCCCCCTCGCTCCACATTTATCATATTCATTTGATATTCAGAAATAAATGTAGCAGAAAGAGAATAATGCACCTCCTGTACGCGGCGGCGTTCATTACAGATGCATTTACATGGTGGGGGGGGGGGGCATTGCTGAGCGGGCGGGGCCGCTGCTGCTAGCTCTCACGCGTTAGCGCTATCAGAGAGCGATGATAAATGGGTCAATATATCTCAACTCCGCTGTCACGTTCATAAAAGAAATTTGGCCTTCGCGGAGGGAATCGAGCCCGCGCTGTAATATCCGCAACACGTATCCATCAAGTCCGACTTGAGACGTAGCCAAACGCCGCGGCTAACACACCTGAGCCAATCATATTTCACCCGAGATAATGCAGCAAACACCCGCTGAAGAAGAAGAAGAAGAAAAAATCTGCATTTCCCTGTGTCGGTGGCAGAGGACGGCGAGGAGGTGGGCCACTGATCATATTCAATCTGGAGGCGATCATGTAAATAGCCCTCCATCTTGGGAAGGCGATATGCAAAGCAGCCCGTCTCCCCTGTGTCAGGATCAGATTAATGGAAACCTAAAAGTGGGAATTACGGCCCTTATCCGGCGCGGCGTTCCGGGGAGGGGCCGCCGGGCCCCGGGGGGAATCTGCTGGTTCAAAGCCCGTTCCTCTGCTGGAGGAACTCGCTGGGATCCCAGCGCCAAGGTGAAGGGTAATTTCCTTTGATATTCAGCAACGCATTACTGTATGTAGTGTGCAGGCTGCGCGCCCCGCTGACTGGCCCGCGCGCCAACGCCATGTGTGCAACATGCTAATGTATGCAAACCGGGCC
>NW_027176203.1:300326-322826 GCF_023055335.1 Clinocottus analis | reverse complement strand
CAGATTTAGCAACATTAGCAGGAGCAGCATTAGCAGCAGCATTATCAGCAGCAGCTTTAGCAGCCTTCATGCCTTTGTCTTCTTTGAATCCTTCGTTGTTACATTTTGATGATCTTGTGTGTCGCTGTTTTTTTAGCTCCCTCCATGACGAGATTTAGAGAAAGAGAAAGAGAGAGAGAGAGAGAGGAGTGCTGCTGCTAATGCTCTGCTGCTGCTAATGCTAATGCTCTGCTGCTGCTAATGCTGCTAATGCTAATGCTCTGCTGCTTCCTTTCTCCCAACACTGTGCTGATACAATAAAAGATCAAAAACAAGCCTTGAATTGTTCCCATTTCCCGAGGAGAAGAACCCCACAGAGCTCTTCAGGGTTCTGCGTCACCACAGAAGAAGAACAGATGAGTGACGGAGGAGCGAGGTGCTCCTCCCAGCTTGTGCTGGTGAGCCTGCTTGCAGGTTTCTAGTTTCTTCCTCTCTTTGTTTTAGCGCTCTGAAGCAGGTGGATGACACACAGAGAGCATCATGTGAGCTGCACGCATCCCTCACCGCCGCCTCGCTGTCATCACACGCTCTCTCCTCGCCGCTCCGGAGAGGGAACTTCAATAGGAAATACAAAAGGACGGCGTTGTGTTGTCGCTTTTGTCGTAATTGTATTTTTGATTTGATTAGAAAGAGGAATTCTGCCAGATGTTGAGGCAGAGAAGCAAAAGTCATCGTTAGACAATGAGCGCGAGCAGCAACCAGGCTGCAGCCCACGATGTCACCACTGGAGGTCAAGAGAGGTCAAAGAGAGGTCCAGAGAGGTCAAAGAGAGGTCCAGAGAGGTCAAAGAGAGATCAAACAGAGGTCCAGAGAGGTCAAAGAGAGGTCAAAGAGAGGTCCAGAGAGGTCAAAGAGAGGTCAAAGAGTCCAGTATCGTTCATACTGACGTCAAAGCAGAACGACAATCAATATGTTTTCGTCAACGATGGGAAAGAAATGACTTTGCTATGTGAAAGCCGTCGCTCCTGGTGAGGAAAACTCGGCTCTCCCGACCATCTCAAGGTCCTTGAACTGATCAATTTAGCCAAAACCAGATGCCCATATATGGTTCTGTTCTTCTTGTTCAAGGTCATATGAACCCCGCATGACTTCTAATACTTCAAAATAGTAAAAAAAAATAAGAAGCTGCAGCCGTTTTGTTGCTTTCCAGGTAGAAATGGGAAGTTAACGAGGACTCTGTTAGATTCCCACAAGCCTCACGGTAACGTGGATGTGTCCGTTAGTGAAACCTGACTTTGTTAAAGGAACTTATTCACAAAGTTACGTAAGTACTTACATTGAACAGCTACTTTATTTTTTTTTTACCCACATGAAGATATTCCCACAAGGGGAGTTGCAGCACTTCAAATAAAATTAAGCTTACGTTTTAAATAAGAGAATTGTTTTACCAAAAAAATCCGGCTCTTGGGATCTCGGGGCTAAAAAGAAGATGTGATGACCCGTCTGCCCGCTCGCTGCTCGGCACCAACCAGCACGACGATGTTAGCGGCCAGCTGGAGATGCAGCTCAACAAGGTGGTGGAGGCCAAAGACGGAGCAAACTAGACCCACTTGTTCTCAGACAGGCTGTCTCCTGCTCCAGAACAAAGAAGAGTGCAATCTGGGCCACAAGAGGCCGACATGAGGCCTCAGCCGACCAGGTAACACCGGCCACAAGCCTCTGCAACAGAAGCAGTTGATGCCTCTTCAGCTGAGGAGGAACATCAGTGATGTAGGAAACTGTCACGAGAAAAGGTCTTCTTCAAAACCACCGTGACCACCAGACGTCCTTCAGCACCATTAACGAGCAAATCACTGAGTGGTAATAGAGAGGTCATTTAGTCCACACTCCAGATTAGTGCGTGGTGGCAATGCACCCGAAGGTTTGTCAACCACCAAGAAAAGCAAGAGAAGAAGAAGAAGAAGAAGAAGAAGAAGAAGAAGAAGCAGCAGCTAACCCCGTGTGTCACAACACAACATCACGCTCTCATCGACCGGCATTATCAGGTGAAATCCCGACATTTCTACAAGTCCCTGAAGGCAGCGACGTGACGTCAGCTCGTTTCGTATCGCATGGCGGGCTGCTCGTGGTGGCTCGGCGGACATGGAGGACAGCCTGCTGGAGGAGAACCCGCTGCTGCTGCCTCTCAACAGGGACCACACGCTGTATGACGGCTTCATCACCGCGAGGGCAAGTCCCCAGCCCGCGTTCTTCTTGCTGGTTAAACTCTCCGAGCTGCGTTGAAATAAACGCACATTTAAGTGAATGCTCGCTGCGGGCCGAGCGCGTGACGTCAGCATACAACCGGAGACGTTTCACGGACGTTTACGACCCGCTGGTGACTTCGGCTTACGTCTGGTCCTCGATACTGAAGGAAGAAACAGTTTCTGTGAAGTTTTCCTGTTCAGCTGCTCGGTCCCGCTGCCGCCGCCATGACAGAGCAGCGGCAGGGCGACTGTTGAAGGCTCAACATGAACTGAACGGCTGTTCATTTCTATAAATGCTTTAAGCCGAACTGAAGAGTTTGTCTCGTGGATTCAGAGCAGCCAAACCTGACCCCGTGACGCAATGTGTCTGTTTACTTAGACCTTTTGATTGTGTTACTGTTCTCGGCGGGGTTCGTTAGCCAGCTGTAGAGGTTATTACGTCATGCAGCTGCATCTCGTTTACGTGACGTCTGCACTGGTCGCAAGCCTGCTGACGTCACGTCCTTTACACCCTGCTGTGCCTCTTCCAGGAGCGGGACTTCCGGCTGAGAGTGCTGCTGCCGCCAGGTCGTCCCTTCAAGCGGGCCAGGTGAGTGCACCTGTGTCTCCTCTGTCCTTATGACGCAGGGCTGAGGAGGATGTGTGTGACTCTGAGTGTCTCCTCTGTCCTCATGTGTCTCCTCTGTCCTCATGTGTCTCCTCTGTCCTCATGTGTCTCCTCTGTCCTCATGTGTCTCCTCTGTCCTTATGACGCAGGGCTGAGGAGGATGTGTGTGACTCTGAGTGTCTCCTCTGTCCTCATGTGTCTCCTCTGTCCTCATGTGTCTCCTCTGTCCTCATGTGTGTAGCCCTTGGTGTCTCCTCTGTCCTCATGTGTCCCCTCTGTCCTCATGTGTGTAACCCTTGGTGTCTCCTCTGTCCTCATGTGTCTCCTCTGTCCTCATGTGTGTAACCCTTGGTGTCTCCTCTGTCCTCATGTGTCTCCTCTGTCCTCTGCTCTGCAGGCTGCGTTGCTGCTGGCAGCTGAAGCACCTGTTGCAGGGCTGTGAGGGCGTGGTGAAGCAGGTGAAGTCGCCCTCAGAGGAGAAGGAGGCCGCTGAGTCAAACGCACGCTTTGTGTTGTCGGGCTGCTCGTATCGATCACATCGATTGATTCCTATTTGCCCTTCTGGTTCCTCCGTCAGAGGCAGAGGAGGAAAAAACATGTTCTCCTGTTTAATTAACATCGCCAGCAAAAAATGTCCCTATTTGTTCTGCTGCCCCTCAGGGTCATTTGGATGAGATTGATATTTCACCCCGGGCTGCAAAGTTCATTATTTTCCCAGCCTTTAAGCTATCATTAATTATTAAAGCTGCTGGCAGCCGCCATTAATCACAAACAGTGTGTTTGACTTGAACGCTGGCGAGAGGAGGAGGAGGAGGAGGAAGAGGAGGAGGAGGCGGCAGACGGAGCCGCTTCATTACAGCATTCAGAACGTCTCTCTCTCTCCTCAGCGGCTGCGCCGGGCGTCCGGCCTCGCCTCCTTCCTCCTGGAGCTGAAGACCGTGATGGTAAGAGCGACCACAGGAAGCTGGTAACGCTACTCATGACCCCAATCATGAGGCACACGTGTGTGCATGTTGTGAGAGTAATGATAATATGTAGTTAAGAACCCGTGAACGGTGGCGCCGCCGCCTTGTCGGCCTCAGCGGCGCTCTGTGAGCTCGTGGCCGTCGAGGGGCATCGGCACCGGGTTGAAGTTCTCTCTGCCGTTGCAGGAAGTCTGTCTGAGGAGCCGCCCCGAGTGCCGCTCCATCCCGCCCCCGCAGTACTACGCCCAGCTCATCGCTGAGATGGAGACCCTCGGCTGGGGCAGGTGAGCCAGCGCCGGAGCCACAGGGCCTACCCCGCCCGGCCGGGCTTTTATTGTGAAGGGAAAGAGCGGATGGAGGCGGTCTGGTCTTTGAGGGTGAAAGATGTAGAAAGCTTGACGGCTCCTCGGCGTCGTTGTTGATTAAATGTGTCGACCCGTTCCGCACGACGTGATTGGTCGACGCTCCGCTGAAACCTCGGCCTCCTGCTGAGCCTCTGAAGACGTGACAAAAACAACAAAGATGGAAGAATGAAACGTTGACAGCTGAAGCCACAAAGATACCTCTTATTGGAACTAAGTTATTGGTTTATATTCTCTCAAAAGTCTGTATCCCCCCAGAGGTAAGATTAGCATAGCGAGGTGCCCCCCCCCCCCCCCCCCCAGCAGTCTGCTCTGATTGGAGAGCCTGCAACTCCACCGCTTAATGACTTATTTTTAGTTATTGAGTTATAGTAAATCCAGGTCACATTTAATAACGCTCAGCCCACGCGCGGCGACAGGCCAGCTAATGCGCCTGCACTCATGTGGGGGGGTGGGGCATATCTCCTCTCCCCCAGCTCGGATTAAGGCTCCACTGCTACACTCATTTTCCACTTTCCTATTAATGACCGCGGCTACAATTATGATATTAGCAAAATGCAAATGTCTCTAATTGAAGAGTCTCAGGTTTTAATAGGAGAGGCTGAAGCCGCTCGGTGCGGCGAGGAGGCGTCACGCCGTGGGCCTCGTCTCCAGAGCGCCACTCGCTTAGCGTCTTAATTGGTGTGGGCCTCTGCTGACGGCCACCAGGGGGTTCATCTGTAATCCTGTCTGCTGATTGGGCCAGACAGGTGAGACTGTCTGTCTGTCTGTCTGTCTGTCTATCTATCTGTCTGTCTGTCTGTCTGGGACCCACCACATGTTAATAAACCAGGTTCTCAGCCTCTCTGGTCCCTGTGACGGCCCCTCTGGTCCCTGTGACGGGCCCCTCTGGTCCCTGTGACGGGCCCTCTGGTCCCTGTGACGGCCCCTCTGGTCCCTGTGACGGGCCCTCTGGTCCCTGTGACGGCCCCTCTGGTCCCTGTGACGGGCCCTCTGGTCCCTGTGACGGGCCCTCTGGTCCCTGTGACGGGCCCTCTGGTCCCTGTGACGGCCCCTCTGGTCCCTGTGACGGGCCCTCTGGTCCCTGTGACGGCCCCTCTGGTCCCTGTGACGGCCCCTCTGGTCCCTGTGAGGGCCCCTCTGGTCCCCTGTGAGGGCCCCTCTGGTCCCTGTGACGGCCCCTCTGGTCCCTGTGAGGGCCCCTCTGGTCCCCTGTGAGGGCCCCTCTGGTCCCCTGTGAGGGCCCCTCTGGTCCCTGTGACGGCCCCTCTGGTCCCTGTGACGGGCCCTCTGGTCCCTGTGACGGCCCCTCTGGTCCCCTGTGGCCTCAGAGTGAGGGGCAGCGGGTCGCTCATCATCTCCCAGCAGGAAGGTGACGTCACTGTGGGTTAGCAGACGTCCATGAGCCCGTCAGCCATCCCAGAGTTACTTTTTTTTCAGTCAAGACTTTCTTTTGTTCACGTGTTACACTTCTTATTCATTCATTTGTTCACTTGGATGCGTCACTTGCCCGGGTTTATTAAACGTGTGTGTGTGTGTGTGTGTGTGTGTGTGTGTGTGTGTGACAGTTTGAATGACATCACCCTAGCGCCGCGACCGCGCCTTGAGTTATTGTCGCGTGTCTCCGCAGGCTGCTCGCCATCGACACAGAGTTCAGGACGCTCAGGCTGAAGGCGGAGGATTCCTCTGGAAGGCAGCACGTCCTCACCGTGCAACTCAAGGCTAGGGTACGACACACACACACACACACACACACACACACACACACACACACACACACTGTAAGGATGGAGCTCCTCCACAGCCGGTCCGAACAGAGCGAGCGCATGTTGGGACGTTTAATTTGCTGATTTACATCTGGGCCTCTGAATCTGGGTCAAACTGGCGCCGCGGTGAGACACGAGGTCCCGCCGCGTCTGAGATGTAGCACAGATAAAACACCCCCACATTGGACCCCGTGATGGAAGCCCCTCCTCCCCATAGAGGACACACCCACTCAACGCCTCTGCTCGCCGCACAGCAGGAAGTGCACAGAGCCGCTGGCTACTGCCGGCCGGGGGAACTGCAGAGCGCTTGAAACTCCAAATAGTCGGGCGAGACGTGGCGAGTCGACTTCAGCATAAATCTAATTTAACAAGAATGAAATGAGGGAACCGCCACGAATAGTCTCAAAGGTCCACCGAGTCCCAGCGGCCTGCTGGAGGACCAGCAGCTCCTCGTGTCCAAGTGGATGAAGACGATTTCCTGACTATTGAACTGAGGAAACAGAAGTCAAGTTTCAGTCCGAACAGCTCAAAGGTGAACTGTGAAGCGAGAGGAAGCTCCTGCAACCCCGACTGCATCGGTCCAGCAGACTGCATGAGTGCGTTCAGAGAACTGGGATCAAACTCCAAAGGAGGGCCTTGTTGGGAGCCTGAGCCGGCTGCCAGCTCCTCGGGTTGCTTCCCTTGAAGAGCTGACGGTCCATCAGGAGCGCCCACTATTGTTCCCAAACCCAGAAGTCCAACAAGGGGCCATTGTTGTTCCGAACGGTCCGGTCTGTATCCAGGAGCAGAAGCTCTTGGAGCCTGCAGGCTGGGCGCTGGCAGGACTCGTGGGCTCTCCGTGGGGCTGCAGAGCCTCAGCAGCACGAGCTGCTGCTTCCAGAGCCCTGATGACATCCGCCGGGGACCAGGAGGGTGGCGTGCCCCCCTCTGGGCCACCTGCCCCTCTGGCGCCAAGACGGGATCCAGCGCCAGCTCATCCCTCAGCACACAGCGAGGGAGGGGCAGCACTGGCATGGCACGGAGGGAGGGGGGGGGGGGGAGAAGAGGAGGAAGAGGAAGGACGGACGGACGGAAAGCCTGACCGAAAGGTTGTCCGTCAGGCTTTAGGAGCTTCGGCAGCATATTAAACAGTTCTTATGCTCATGGATTTTAAAATGGTTATTTCCAGGCCTGTAGAAGTCCTGTAAATGTGTTATGTTCATGTGTTCATGTGTTCATTTAGTTTAAATAATGAATCTGCTTTTAAAAGAAAGAGGCTCAAAATATCAGCAGCATCCATACAGGCATCTATATGAATGTTTATTATTTTAATAAACTATTGTCTCTCATTCATTTGAGTCATTTAAGGTTTACTGTATGCTTTGAATCCTCACTGTTAGTTTAAATACTACATTTTATCACTTTTACTGTTTACACACACATTTCACACCATGTTTGCTCATGAACATTTAAAGTCATGGAAATGTGGTCAGGGTTCATACACATTTAGACAGTAGATTTCTATAGCTTTTCACAATTCAAAAGTCATGGAAAAGTGGTTTAAAGTTGTGTGGGTGTGGTTTAAAGTTGTGTGGTTTAAAGTTGTGGGGGTCTGGTTTAACGTCGTGGGGGTGTGGTTTAAAGTTGTGTGGTTTAAAGTTGTGGGGGTGTGGTTTAACGCCGTGTGGTTTAACATCATGGGGGTGTGGTTTAAAGTTGTGTGGTTTAAAGTTGTGTTGTTTAAAGTCGTGTGGTTTAAAGTCGTGTGGTTTAAAGTCGTGTGGTTTAAAGTCGTGTGGGTGTGGTTTAATGTCGTGGGGGTGTGGTTTAACGTTGTGGGGGTGTGGTTTAAAGTCATGTGGTTTAAAGTCGTGTGGTTTAAAGTTGTGTGGGTGTGGTTTAAAGACATGTGGGTGTGGTTTAACGTCGTGGGGGTGTGGTTTAACGTCATGGAGATCCATTGGTCTCAATGTGTATGAACCCCGTTTGAAAGATGAGCAGCATGGAAGTCTGGTTTTCTGTAAATTCTCAAACATGATGTAACACTGGGGTCATAAGCACACATGAATGAATGAAGGCAGCGAGCCAGGCCGAGCATGAACAATATGGCCCCTGACTTTAGACGCAGCTCGACAGAAGCCCGAGCTCTGGGTTCTCTTACCGCAGGTGTTCATTTGGGCTCTTAGCGGTCTCTTAGCGGTCTCTTAGCGGTCTCTTCGCGGTCTCTTAACGGTCTCTTGGTCTCGGCCCACAGCATCCGGCTGAAGCTCCTGAATGCTCGGCGGACCTGCCGGTCCCTCTGGCCCTGACCTGGACCCCACAGGTACGCCCACCATGTAACACCTTATATTCAACAGCTGTTGGTGTGGACTGTGAATGAGTGACCTGTCAATCACCTGGTAGCCCCGCCCTAAAGCATCAATCATTTTCAATAATCACACACTCCGTCTTAATTATCGTTCATGTTGTGTTTTATGTGGGTAAAATCCATTTCAATCATCACATGCATGTGAAAGGTACACGGCTAACGGACGATTCAAGGCTGCTGCGTCACAAGACTTATTATTATTATTATTAGTCTGATTTGTCAAATATATTTGGCATTTTTTATATTTTTCCCTGAGCTGCAAATGTGAACAGGGTTGATGTTCCTCTAAACTGCTCCACTACACACCAATACACTCAAAACACTCCACGCATATGCTCCTCTACCTGCGCATGCGGGCGCCCCTCTACCTGCGCATGCGGGCGCCCCTCTACCTGCGCATGCGGGCGCCCCTCTACCTGCGCATGCGGGCGCCCCTCTACCTGCGCATGCGGGCGCCCCTCTACCTGCGCATGCGGGCGCCCCTCTACCTGCGCATGCGGGCGCCCCTCTACCTGCGCATGCGGGCGCCCCTCTACCTGCTTGAAGACGCTTCAGTGGTCAAACTAGGTGTGAAGCAGCTGTGGGCTCTTTGTGTCTCGTTGTTGTTGTTTGCTGTCGTGCTTCTTTCACTGCGCTCGGCTTTTCATCTCTGCCAGTGCCTCCCAGTCTGGTGTCACTTACTCACTGACACACACACACACACACACACACACACACACACACACACACACACACACACACACACACAGTCAAAACCGACCGTCACTGTCCATCATAAAAAGTGCTGCTATGTGTCTGGACATTGGTGTGTGTGTGTGTGTGTGTGTGTGTGTGTCGAGCTGATACATGGCAGGCGTACAGTGAGGACCAGCTTAGAACAGCGCTACCGTATGGAGCCTGTCTGCATGCTGGGCTGTTGATGGATCTCTCCCACACTGTGTGTGTGTGTGTGTGTGTGTGTGTGTGTGTGTGTGTGTGTGTGTGTGTGGAGGGGGAGGGCCTGTCTGTCGGTGGACCTGACATGTTCATTTGAATGAGTAATTATTGCCTGCTCTGTTGCAGGGCCAAGACATGCCACTCTGAGCATTTGTGTGGAACTAGAATGGGAAGAGAGATAAACGTGTGTGTGTGTGTGTGTGTGTGTGTCCTTTGTGGTAGCAGACTACACAAAGGTGATTTTTAACAACTCGAAACTGCATGAATTAAGAAATCGAGGTTCCAGCATAGACTTGATTTGTTTATATATATATATATATATATATATATATATATATATATATATATATATATATATATATATATATATATATATATATATTAGTGCTGGGCAAAGATAAACTAATCTGAGAAATCTCATGATATCATTATGTGCCAAATTCAATAATGAAGTAAAAACTAGTGTATTGTAGCTTTTATTTTAAAGTAATGTGAGGGACAAACCACTCCTTCTTTGGTCCATGTTCAGTAGTAAGGGTCCCTGTGAGGGACAAACCACTCCTTCTTTGGTCCGTGTTCAGTAGTAAGGGTCCCTGTGAGGGACAAACCACTCCTTCTTTGGTCCGTGTTCAGTAGTAAGGGTCCCTGTGAGGGACAAACCACTCCTTCTTTGGTCCGTGTTCAGTAGTAAGGGTCCCTGTGAGGGACAAACCACTCCTTCTTTGGTCCGTGTTCAGTAGTAAGGGTCCCTGTGAGGGACAAACCACTCCTTCTTTGGTCCGTGTTCAGTAGTAAGGGTCCCTGTGAGGGACAAACCACTCCTTCTTTGGTCCGTGTTCAGTAGTAAGGGTCCCTGTGAGGGACAAACCACTCCTTCTTTGGTCCGTGTTCAGTAGTAAGGGTCCCTGTGAGGGACAAACCACTCCTTCTTTGGTCCGTGTTCAGTAGTAAGGGTCCCTGTGAGGGACAAACCACTCCTTCTTTGGTCCGTGTTCAGTAGTAAGGGTCCCTGTGAGGGACAAACCACTCCTTCTTTGGTCCGTGTTCAGTAGTAAGGGTCCCTGTGAGGGACAAACCACTCCTTCTTTGGTCCGTGTTCAGTAGTAAGGGTCCCTGTGAGGGACAAACCACTCCTTCTTTGGTCCGTGTTCAGTAGTAAGGGTCCCTGTGAGGGACAAACCACTCCTTCTTTGGTCCGTGTTCAGTAGTAAGGGTCCCTGTGAGGGACAAACCACTCCTTCTTTGGTCCGTGTTCAGTAGTAAGGGTCCCTGTGAGGGACAAACCACTCCTTCTTTGGTCCATGTTCAGTAGTAAGGGTCCCTGTGAGGGACAAACCACTCCTTCTTTGGTCCATGTTCAGTAGTAAGGGTCCCTGTGAGGGACAAACCACTCCTTCTTTGGTCCATGTTCAGTAGTAAGGGTCCCTGTGAGGGACAAACCACTCCTTCTTTGGTCCATGTTCAGTAGTAAGGGTCCCTGTGAGGGACAAACCACTCCTTCTTTGGTCTATGTTCAGCCTGTTGATGTCCTAATTCAGCAGCTTGATGGACTGTTTGCTCGGCTCTTGGGTGCTAGCCTGCCGGACGTTAGTCGCTAACAGTGCCAGCCTGCCGGACGTTAGTCGCTAACAGTGCTAGCCTGCCGGACGTTAGTCGCTAACAGTGCTAGCCTGCCGGACGTTAGTCGCTAACAGTGCCAGCCTGCCGGACGTTAGTCGCTAACAGTGCCAGCCTGCCGGACGTTAGTCGCTAACAGTGCTAGCCTGCCGGACGTTAGTCGCTAACAGTGCTAGCCTGCCGGACGTTAGTCGCTAACAGTGCTAGCCTGCCGGACGTTAGTCGCTAACAGTGCCAGCCTGCCGGACGTTAGTCGCTAACAGTGCTAGCCTGCCGGACGTTAGTCGCTAACAGTGCTAGCCTGCCGGACGTTAGTCGCTAACAGTGCCAGCCTGCTGGACGTTAGTCGCTAACAGTCGCTAATGACATGGCCATTGAGTAAACCTCAGATTCAGTGCATTTCATTCTTTCATACTTTCTTCCTCCTCACTGATTCAGCATGAATTACATTACCAGCTCTTCCTCCTCTTCCCCCTCTTCCTCCTCTTCCTCCTGAACTGGGCTTAGCGTAGTTATCCTGAGCTGTAACCGTAATCATGCCACTGGCATTAATTGGGCTGTAATTGCCGGGGCTCTCAGCACCTGGACGATGCTTAATTGTGTGCACTGTGCCGGCACAATGACCCATAATTTTTGGTTCATTTTTTTCACCTAATTCTTTCCCTCATTCCATCTGTATCTCAGACGCCTCCATCAGACTCCTTTCTGTGTGTGTGTGTGTGTGTGTGTGTGTGTGTGTGTGTGTGTGTGTGTGTGTGTGTGTGTGTGTGTTTACACATGCATGGAGTTCATGGAGTTTGATAGAAACATCCCGTCACCACAGTATTCTGGTTAAAAGGCTAATTTAACAAACGATGTTCTGAACTCTGTGCTGGTTCTGCTCAGAGTTCTCTGGACCAGCTGCACAGCCAGTTCCTGCTGGTTCTGGACTCCCTGTCCCAGTTCTGGGACGGCCTGGACGAGATGGACAGCAAGACCTGGATCCTGGAGCCGGAGAAACCCAGCCGGGCCGACACCATGAGGCGCATCGCCATCGGTAAGAGAAAGACCTCCACCGTTACCCAGCATGCCCTTCTGCAGCGTGGAACCATCACTTCATCACTTACAAGAACCATGTGACCATGTTACAGGAACCATGTGACCATGCAACAATGTTACAGGAACCATGTGACCATGTTACAATGTTACAGGAACCATGTGACCATGTAACAATGTTACAGGAACCATGTGACCATGTTACAATGTTACAGGAACCATGTGACCATGTAACAATGTTACAGGAACCATGTGACCATGTTACAATGTTACAGGAACCATGTGACCATGTAACAATGTTACAGGAACCATGTGACCATGTTACAATGTTACAGTGACCATGTGACCATGTTACAATGTTACAGGAACCATGTGACCATGTAACAATGTTACAGGAACCATGTGACCATGTTACAATGTTACAGGAACCATGTGACCATGTTACAATGTTACAGGAACCATGTGACCATGTTACAATGTTACAGGAACCATGTGACCATGTTACAGGAACCATGTGACCATGTTACAGGAACCATGTGACCATGTTACAGGAACCATGTGACCATGTTACAGGAACCATGTGACCATGTTACAATGTTACAGGAACCATGTGACCATGTTACAATGTTACAGGAACCATGTGACAATGTTACAGGAACCATGTGACCATGTTACAATGTTACAGGAACCATGTGACCATGTTACAATGTTACAGGAACCATGTGACCATGTAACAATGTTACAGGAACCATGTGACCATGTAACAATGTTACAGGAACCATGTGACCATGTAACAATGTTACAGGAACCATGTGACCATGTTACAATGTTACAGGAACCATGTGACAATGTTACAGGAACCATGTGACCATGTAACAATGTTACAGGAACCATGTGACCATGTTACAATGTTACAGGAACCATGTGACCATGTTACAGGAACCATGTGACCATGTTACAATGTTACAGGAACCATGTGACAATGTTACAGGAACCATGTGACCATGTTACAATGTTACAGGAACCATGTGACCATGTAACAATGTTACAGGAACCATGTGACCTCATACCAATGTTACAGGAACCATGTGACCTCATACCAATGTTACAGGAACCATGTGACCTCATACCAATGTTACAGGAACCATGTGACCTCATACCAATGTTACAGGAAGCCTCCATGTTGTTACAGGAACCAACGTCTCCATCCGGGTGGAGCTGGACCCCAAACACCCCACGATGCTGCCGGAGTGCTGCCTGCTGGGAGCCGAGCACGGTGAGTAGACCGTCTGACGCCGGGGTCAGGGGCCCACGAGGATTGTGGGTAAAGGGTTTCTCTGGGTGACACTGAGGCGAGCGCGATGCTCGTTGACTAAGTGGGTCATGCGGCATGTTCAGTTTGAAGGAACGAGCAGCGTTCAGGCTGAGCCTGAGGGAAAGAGGAAGCGTTCAGGCTGAGCCTGAGGGAAAGAGGAAGCGTTCAGGCTGAGCCTGAGGGAAAGGGGAAGCGTTCAGGCTGAGCCTGGGGGGAAAGGGGAAGCGTTCAGGCCGCGCCTGGGGGGAAAGGGGAAGCGTTCAGGCCGCGCCTGGGGGGAAAGGGGAAGCGTTCAGGCCGCGCCTGGGGGGAAAGGGGAAGCGTTCAGGCCGCGCCTGGGGGGAAAGGGGAAGCGTTCAGGCCGCGCCTGGGGGGAAAGGGGAAGCGTTCAGGCCGCGCCTGGGGGGAAAGGGGAAGCGTTCAGGCCGCGCCTGGGGGGAAAGGGGAAGCGTTCAGGCCGCGCCTGGGGGGAAAGGGGAAGCGCTCTCCTCGCGCTCTTTCTTCGTGTCAGAAGAAGTTTTCATTCTCTCCACGCCGGCTTCCTCTCTGAGTCCCGTCAGCGGCGGCCATTGTTTCTGTCAACCCAAGGTCACGCGACTCCTCGCCTGTTGCCTAGCAATGCGACTGAAAAGATATTAAAGGCGGCGGCGGCCTCAGACGAGGGGTCGCGCAGGAATATTGCTTTTTGCATGTCGGAATAACAAACAGTGAAAGCGACGAGGCTGCTCCAGCCGGAGGGCCGAGGGGAGCGGGGCACGCCACCTCGCCACCTGATGAAGTCGTTTGTGTTGCAGCCGTGACGCCGCTGAGGAACAAGCTGAACGCCAACATGCACCTGTGGTAAGACACGCCTCCTCCACTTTTACAACACTTTACTCTTCCTGAAAGTTCTGTCTTGTGTAAATGCCGTGTGACACACGCCTGTGTGTCATCCCGCGTGACACACACACGCGTGCGCGTGTGTGTGTGTGTGTGTGTGTGTGTGTGTGTGTGTGTGTGTGTGTGTGGCTCCTGCAGAGCAGTTTCACTTCTGATTATCATTAAGGACACGCTCACCTGCACCGGTCTGAAGCAGCAGAGATGCTTTTTATGTGTGTGTGTGTGTGTGTGTGTGTGTGTGTGTGTGTGTGTGTACGTACACACACACCGTGGTGACGGTCTCCTCCTCACCCCGGCGTCTCTGCAGCTCATTTGCATGTGGTTAATTAGTGTGTGAAGGATCTGTCTGTGGTCGGCTGCAGGAACCCGGACGCCAGCGTCTTGCACAACCTGCGGGATGTTTTGGAGATCGAATTCCCGTCACCCGCCTCCCACGAAAAATCTGTACGTGACACGGCTGCTCCCTCCATCCTGTGTGTGTGTGTGTGTGTGTGTGTGTGTGTGTGTGTGTGTGTGTGCGTGCGTGCGTGCGTAACATGCTCTGTTGCTTTTCTCCTCGTCGTCTCTGGCTTTAGTTTTTTTAGTTTAGTCTTAATTGTTGTTTACGGGCGAGATCATTAGAATAACAAAGATGCTCTGCCGCGTGTCTTTAATCACGCGGCAGCCATTCATCTCTCTTTCTCTAAACTCCTCTCGTGGTCGGGGTCAGGAGGTCGCCCTGTTTATCCGCTGTCGCCGCGGTGATTAATGCCTCAGCTTCATTAACATTCACAGAAGCAGAAAAAAGTTGTTGACCAGATGTTGATTTATTTTTTACCTGCCTCTGTCTGTGTTTGTCTGTCTGTCTGTCTGTCTGTCTGTCTATATATATATATATATATATATATATATATATATATATATATATATATATATATATATATATATATATATTTCATTCTCTCCATTTTTACACACACACATTTTTTTAATTTTATTACTGTGTCACTGTTGAGTCTCAGCATCAGATCCTCATTAGAGAGAGTTGGGCTGCGACTTAAACACAAGCGTTACACGGGACCCGCCCAAGTCTTAGTGTGTGTGTGTGTGTGTGTGTGTGTGTGTGTGTGTGTGTAGAACTTCAGCGTCGAGTGTGGGATCTGTTACTCTTATCGCCTTGAAGCTGCCGTCCCAGATCAGGTGTGCAACGACCCACGCTGTGGCCAGCCATTCCACCAGGCCTGTCTGTACCAGGTACACACACACACACACACTCTCAATGTTGTGAGAACCTAAAACCATCAAAACCAGTTTTACTTCACCTGTTCACCGCTCAACCTTGCGGTCCGAAGCTGCAGGGTTTTGACCTCGAGACTTAAGGTCAAATATTATCATTGTATTGTTTATTAAGCATTGATCTCACTCTTTTAATAAATGACATGAGATCTTCTCAAACGCGTTTATTGATCATGTGACGTAAACCTGCAGACAAGTCATGGACAAATCAAGCTGATCAATAACTCATTAAAAGGCTCAGGTCAGGAGTATGAACACACAAATAACTAATAATTCCATTTTCATACAAACAATGGGGACTCAAACAAGAAAAAAAATACATGTAATAATGTGGCAATAAAATAAATACACACAATTATTAGGAAAGTAGTTTGAGGATTTATTGTTTTATTGAACTACAACGCTCTAAGTTTATTTAAACATGTTAATAAACCTGAATGTTTAAGACAGTAAAAGTGAGGTTTTTACTTTTTTAGGAGAATGTCTGTGTGCACAATGATTAGCCTCGTACTTCCTGAGGAAAAGAAGCTGCCTTATAATGATGCACAGCTTGCTATAGCAAGGCTAGCGTTAGCCTCACTCCACACACTGGGCTCAGGGCTCCGCCTCCTTCCATCTGTGCACAAAGCTCTTCTTAGGGAAGTCAGAGTTACTTCAGGCATCTGGACGTTCGGCAGCACTTTCTTCTTCATTCTTTCCTTTTAAAAACTTCTAACTTTAGCTACATGCTAGCGGCGGGGTGAGTGTCTTCTGCACATTGGACGTGATCTTGAACGTACTTCATGGAGACGCAGACCAGAGTAACCGTTCAACCTGCTCTTTTCTTCCTCAGTGGCTGCGAGCGCTGCCCTCCAGCCGGCAGAGCTTCAGCATCGTCTTCGGCGAGTGTCCTTACTGCAGCAAGGTGCGTGAGCCTGCAGGCCGGGTGAACCGGGCTCTGAGTCCAGAGACGCTCCTCACAGAAACATAAGGCCATCCCTTCACGAGGACTCTCTTTCCGTTTCAGCCCATCACGGTGAAGATGGCGTCCCAGCAGTCCTGAGCCGCCGCCGACCAGGAGGCTCTCAGCGGATTTAAAAAGAGCAAACGCAGAGCGCCAAGAGGAAGAGGAAGAGGAACACCAAGACCAACCAGGGAGCCGGCGCAGACCGGGGACCAGAGGTCAAGACATGGTCCCGGGGAGAACCCCGGTCCTCCCACAGCGCCGCTCCGTGGTCCCGGGGAGAACCCCGGTCCTCCCACAGCGCCGCTCCGTGGTCCCGGGGAGAACCCCGGTCCTCCCACAGCGCCGCCCCGTGGTCGTCCTCGTGGTGGGGGGGCCGCCCCCTGCGCTGCGTTAGCTTTGGAGGTCGCGCTCGTCTCTCAGAGGTCGCAGCGCGACCGGCGCTCCGTTTAGTTGTCTGTCAGAGAAGTTATTGAAGTGGTTGCTCTATGGAAGGGAGACAACGTGTGTGTGTGTGTGTGTGTGTGTGTGTGTGTGTGTGTGTGTGTGTGTGTGTGTGTGTGTGTGTGTGTGTGTGTGTGTGTGTGTGTGTGTGTGTGTGTGTGTGTGTGTGTGTGTGTGTGTGTGTGTGTGGAATAGAAATGTGTATCTTTGTGGAATAGAAATGTGTATCTTTGTGGAATAGAAATGTGTATCTTTGTAACCTTTAGAAGTTGATTCATAACATAAAGTCTGACGCTTATGAACAAAAACAAAGAAACGTGTGGTTTGTTTAATTTTTAGTGGTTGCTTCGCTGCAGTCACACCTGTGGGTCTCGGGGGCCAATGGGAGGGCCCCGCAGGTAGCATGCAGCGATGGGTGTGGGCCTGGCCTCTTCCTCCTCCTCCTCCTCACTGTCATCCTCTTCATACGACACCACAGCTCTGGGCCTCAGCCTTCTGCTGCCAGCGGGAAACTCTCCTTCCTTCTGTGAGCAGGGACCTTTTGATTATTGATCCATCAATGACTGATTATTGATCAGCGAGGAGTCGTCTGAAGGCTGTTCAACGTGTTATGACTTATTGACTTATTGATAGATCATACAGAGGAACTTCCGTCAACGTGCTGAACTCAGTTCACATGACTGGGTTAGGACTCTTTGTAGTCTATACAGACCGCCATGCTGCGAGTGTACGAGTATTTACAGACTAGACGTGTCACTGATGCAGACCAGGCGTAGACGTGTCACTGATGCAGACTAGATGTAGACGTGTCACTGATGCAGACTAGGCGTAGACGTGTCACTGATGCAGACTAGGCGTAGACGTGTCACTGATGCAGACTAGGCGTAGACGTGTCACTGATGCAGACTAGACGTGTCACTGATGCAGACTACACGTGTCACTGATGCAGACTAGACGTGTCACTGATGCAGACTAGGCGTAGACGTGTCACTGATGCAGACTAGATGTAGACGTGTCACTGATGCAGACTAGATGTAGACGTGTCACTGATGCAGACTAGGCGTAGACGTGTCACTGATGCAGACTAGGCGTAGACGTGTCACTGATGCAGACTAGGCGTAGACGTGTCACTGATGCAGACTAGACGTGTCACTGATGCAGACTACACGTGTCACTGATGCAGACTAGACGTGTCACTGATGCAGACTAGGCGTAGACGTGTCACTGATGCAGACTAGACGTGTCACTGATGCAGACTAGACGTGTCACTGCTGCAGACTAGACGTGTCACTGATGCAGACTAGACGTGTCACTGATGCAGACTAGACGTGTCACTGATGCAGACTAGGCGTAGACGTGTCACTGATGCAGACTAGACGTGTCACTGATGCAGACTAGACGTGTCACTGATGCAGACTAGACGTGTCACTGATGCAGACTAGACGTGTCACTGATGCAGACTAGACGTGTCACTGATGCAGACTAGGCGTAGACGTGTCACTGATGTAAACTAGACGTGTCACTGATGCAGACTAGATGTAGACATGTTCTCGTGGTCGGTGGCTCAGTGACTCGTCGCAGACCTGCGGTGACTCGTCGCAGACCTGCGGTGACTCGTCGCAGACCTTACCCGTGGTGGTGGAGCTTTAGTGAGCGGCGGTCCCCGTATGTAGCGAGCCGGCACAGGTCTGGACTTCCCCTCTTGCTCTTCTTCGTCAGCATCCTCTTCCTCCGTGGCCGCAGCCTTGGCTCTGGCTCGTCCTGCCGCCTGCGAGACAACGGCTGCATGACGTCATCTGCACAACTCGGCTCAACAACATCCAGCCTCGAACCTTCAGGTTGAAGGACGACATCACTCACTCTGGATTTCTTTGTGAGACTGTTTTCCTCTTACAACTTTGCCTCCCTGCATTCCCACCATCCTCCATAAAACAACAACACATGAATCCAGCAGAGCGATGCTTCCTCTGAATGGCCTTTATCTCCGCTGACATTTACTCTCGGCGGTAAACGGCCACTTGTGTTTAACGGGATCAAACTGGCCCTCCAGAGTGAACGACCGCGCAGCCAGAGAGGGAATCACCGGCGTAATTGGCGCCGCGGGGAAGTGTGTGTCATCAGCTTCCTCTAAATTGGGCCATTGAGCGGCGCCGGCTGGCCGAGGGGTCAAGAAGCTGCTGCGGCGCCCGGCGGACGTCCTGCTGGAGGCGGGTTAACCCTTCACTGGAGGCGGGTTAACCCTTCACTGGAGGCGGGTTAACCCTTCACTGGAGGCAGGTTCCTGCACTGGGTTCAGGGACTCGACACAGGAGAGCAGCGTCTTCCTGAGCGACGCCGAGCATGACACAATCACTAAGGGACACTATGTGGACGTGTGTGGCGCTGCTACTGTGAAGACAACTTTCCCCTTGGGATTAATAAAGTACATATCTATATGTGCTATATGGTTTGTGAGGATAGGCCGAGTGACTCACAAGAACTGACCTGCTAAGCCACGCCCCTAAGACGTTAATCCGCTCGTATCTTCTAAACGCGATGAGATCAAGAACGTTGATCACATTGAACCAGGAACGATCCACAGAGTCCTGTAAGAATCAGACCAGCGTTGAGTTGGAAATGTTTTTTTTTGACAAAATTCAAAAGGAAAATCGAAGTAGGCGGAGCTTAATGCCACAATTTACTTTTTTGTAGTTGTGTCAAATTTCAAGTCAATCGGTCATTGTTGGCAAAAAGGTGTGGGCTTTCACAACTAAAGGAGGCGCTAGAGAGACGTAATTCCAGCTTTTGTCTAGCGCCTAAATCGGATCGCCGAGTCGGATGAGTGGACCTCTGTAATCTCCTGCTCCCGGCTGTGGGGGGGTGGGGGAGGGGACTCTCACCTGCTCCCTGCTGGGGGGGGAGGGAGAGGGTCTCGCCTGCTCCCGGGGGGGGTCTCACCTGCTCCCGGGAGGGAGTGGGGGGGTCTCACCTGCTCCCGGGGGGGTCTCACCTGCTCCCGGGGGGGAGGGGGGGTCTCACCTGCTCCCGGGAGGGAGTGGGGGGGTCTCACCTGCTCCCGGGGGGGGTCTCACCTGCTCCCGGGGGGGAGGGGGGGTCTCACCTGCTGCCGGGGGGGAGAGGGGGGGTCTCACCTGCTGCCGGGGGGAGGGGGGGTCTCACCTGCTCCCGGGGGGGAGGGGGGGTCTCACCTGCTCCCGGGGGGGAGGGGGGGTCTCACCTGCTCCCGGGGGGGGGGGGAGAGGGGGGTCTCACCTGCTCCCGGGGGGGAGAGGGGGGTCTCACCTGCTCCCGGGGGGGAGGGGGGGTCTCACCTGCTCCCGGGGGGGAGGGGGGGTCTCACCTGCTCCCGGGAGGGAGTGGGGGGGTCTCACCTGCTCCCGGGGGGGGTCTCACCTGCTCCCGGGGGGGAGGGGGGGTCTCACCTGCTCCCGGGGCGGCTCTGCGGGCTCGTAGAGGTGCAGCCGTCCTGAGCCGCCGGCCAGCAGCAGCTTGAGCTGCGGGTAGCTGGGCTTGTCCTTGTAGTCCAGAGTTCTGACGTAGCAGAGGAACGCTGCCACCTCGTCTGAGGAGCAGAGAACCAAACGGTCAAACCCTTATTGAAGTTATATCTTCACTAGAGTGCTGCAGTTTCTAAACCCGTCATGTCATGGAGTCATGGCAGTCAAACAGACATCTGCTTACTTATGTTTACATTTATATAAATGAACCGTTTCTTTGACTTGTATGAGGGGAACGTGGGTGCATCCAGTGATGAGTGAGCAGCCGTTACCCACAAGCCCCTTCATGTCAGGTGATCGGTCCGGTCTCTGCCCTTCATGGTGGAAGAGCAGAAGATTCAGACTGAGTTCAGGTGAGGTTACCTGTGCTGCCTCTGAGACGCAGGACAGAGTCGGGTAGATCCTGCATCAGTCTGCGAGGAGCGAGAGGACGATCAGTCAAACTTCTTCACACAACACAGACCCACAACTGAAACAGGACACGCCTCCACCTACCTGTGCTTGGCTTCCTGCACCTGAGTTGGGTTCTTGAGGGGTTTCTCCCACGGCAGAGAGCCACACAACCAGTGAAGAAGACAAAAGCCCAACATCTGGAGGTCTCCACGTCGAGATGGAGCTGAGGAGACAAGAGGAAGAAAATCACATCTAATGATATTCTGCTACCCAGAAACCTCTGACGCCATCAAAGGGTCTGATTGTGAAGCGCTTTCACTTGTGTTGGAGCCTTGATATCGTTCTTCGCTTCTTTTCTCTGGTTTGGATCAACAGGATCGTTCCACACAGAATGAAAGAAGGAAGCAGCAGTGTCAAAGGTCAGTGGGCGTGTCCGTGCTCTCACTCTTCCTCCAGAGGAGGCGAGGCGGGAGAAGGACGCCGGCTAAAGAGGATTTAAAGTGACTTGATCATCTCAGTTCTCACAGTTCAAAGGGTGGTAGGGTTCATCCTCTGGGGAGCTTGACCATCAACATCTGTCAAGATGTTTCAGTCCGGACCGATAGACATTTTAGCAAAAGTTCACTCCACCAATCAACGTCCAGGCGTCCGTCCATCCTGCCGACCGTCTTCGTTGCCTCCAGAGGGCGTCTCTGGGGTCTCACGAGTGAGCGCGGGGCGGCAGCAGCTTGTCATGGGGTTTGGCTCGTGGCTCCGGCTCCTGGAGTTTGTTTCGTTGCTCCTGGGCTTTGGCTCGTGGCTCCCGGGCTTTGGCTCGTGGCTCCCGGGCTTTGGCTCGTGGCTCCCGGGCTTTGGCTCGTGGCTCCGGGGCTTTGGCTCGTGGCTCCGGGGCTTTGGCTCGTAGCTCCCGGGAGTTTGGCTCGTGGCTCCCGGGCTTTGGCTCGTGGCTCCGGGGGTTTGGCTCGTGGCTCCGGGGGTTTGGCTCGTGGCTCCCGGGCTTTGGCTCGTGGCTCCGGGGGTTTGGCTCGTGGCTCCGGGGGTTTGGCTCGTGGCTCCCGGGCTTTGGCTCGTGGCTCCGGGGGTTTGGCTCGTGGCTCCGGGGGTTTGGCTCGTGGCTCCGGGGGTTTGGCTCGTGGCTCCGGGGGTTTGGCTCGTGGCTTCAGGGGTTTGGCTCGTGGCTCCAGTTCCTGCAGGGATCCGGTCCGTCGTGTGGGCCGGCAGCTGGATTGTTGCCCGTTGGCCTCCTGGAACACCGGTGTGAGTTGCCGTCACATGCAGAAGCTCCGATGTGCTGCGATGTCAACCAAAGATCTCTGCGGCTACTCGTGGAGATCCCGTTAGCCGCTGCTAGCATAGCAACACAACCTCCAACCAAACGGGTCCAGGTGCTTTGAGCGGAAGCTTTTTGTTGCGGTAAAATAATTCATGGATTAAAACAGACATTGTCTCGAGTTCGAGTGCCTCATTTATTTACTTATTATTTTAATGTTTGTTTTTAATCTACAACGTCACGGCTTCCTCTGAGACGTCTCCTGAGGGGACGAACCAGAACTCAAGACTATTTCATGGATTTCACCAGGAGGTTCGGTGTGACACGATTTAATATTCAGGCCTTAAAGGTGGGTGTGTGTGTGTGTGTGTGTGTGTGTGTGTGTGTGTGTGATTGACTGAGACTTCCTTCAGAACAGGTCTGGAGTGTGTGTTTGCATGTCACTGAGTGTGTGTTGGCTCTACATTAGTGCGAGCGCTCTATCAATACTGTGGTCCAGGTCCATCCAGAGCGTCGGGCTCGGGGACTTCGAGCAGCTCGATACGGTTGCGGCTGCGTCTCCAGAGAAACGACCTATCGACTGGCTCCATCAGAGGGAGAAATGTCCTCCTGAGCCGCGGAGCC
>NW_027176203.1:257826-292826 GCF_023055335.1 Clinocottus analis | reverse complement strand
GCTGTGTACAGAATCTAGGACGAGAGGAGAGAAGGGAGCAGAGGAGAGGAGTCAGGAAGGAGAGAAGAGAGGAAAAGGGAGGAGAGGAGAAATGAAAATAGAGGAGGGAGTGCCACCACACTCTTTGCTCTGCGTCTTGCTGCGCTGCCCAAAGCTCATTCTGACTCCTCGTTCTCTCAGTGACTCCTGAACTAAGTGTCGTGATGTTTGGTGAAGTTGAAACTTAAAGAAAGAAAGAGTAACCGTCCCTTCGCCGTGAACCGGTCCACACGCGTGCAGCTGGTTTCTGCTGCGGCGCAGCATCTAAAGCAGCATGTAAAGCATCACGTGGTGTGCAGCGACTCACCACTTTGATGACGAAGCCCGAGTCGGCTGCAACAGGTCTGTCCACTTCACTGGAGGCTGCGGGACAACAGCAAGGATCAGACACGCTGTGTGTGTGTGTGTGTGTGTGTGTGTGTGTGTGTGTGTGTGTGTGTGTGTGTGTGTGTGTGGTCATTACCCAGGTAGATCAGCCCGCAGCCCCCTTGACCGATCCTCTTCCCCAGCCTCCACTGCTTCTTCTCGCAGTCGGTCAGGATGAAGCCTTCCGGCAGCGGCTTGGGCAGCGCGCGCTTCTTTGGTGGCGCCATGACGACGGAGAACGTTCCTGAACGTTTCTGAACGTTCCAGAACGTTCTGGAACGTTTCTGGAAGAAGAAACAAGAAAAACAAGAAAAACAATGAAGGACCGTTTTGAAGCCTCCGACCGGCGGCAGGCGAGCGGCTCGTAGCCAACGGTGCTAACCTGATGGTAGCACTAACTCGCTGGTAGCGCTGACCTGCTAGTAGCGCTGACCCGCTGGTAGCACTAACCCGCTCGTAGCACTAACTCGCTGGTAGCGCTAACGCGCTGGTAGCGCTGACCTGACGGTAGCACTGACCTTATGTTAGCACTGACCTTATGTTAGCACTGACCCGATGCTAGCGCTAACCCGCTGGTAGCGCTGACCCGCTGGTAGCACTAACACGTTGGCAGCGCTGACCTGCTGGTAGCACTGACCTTATGTTAGTGCTGACCCGATGCTAGCGCTAACCCGCTGGCAGCGCTGACCCGTTGCTAGCCGCAGTTTGGACCCCTTGTCTTAGGGGAGCCAGAGCGCCTGTTTGTACTTTATGGACGTCTGGATAAGAAACACACACGTTGTTGTTTCTCTTTGTGTGGAGGAGACACATCTTTAACCTTTGACCTTTCATGGAATTAAGACAGGATTCTTGATCAATCTCTGCAAGTAGCATGAATAAATAAAGGGGTTATTTGTTATATATTTACAGATTTTACTTCACAGACTTTGCTTCCTGGTCGTGTCCAGTCGCTTGAGTGTGCGCACGCACCTCTGATAGCCGTTTAGAAGTATAGTCTGAATAAGTATAAGTATAACTATAGTATAACTATAACACTATAATCGTATAAAACACACATGTTCATGTTCCCACTGCTTTGCTTGTCGTCTCAGTTTGAACTGGTCCCAGGACAGTAGCTTTCGTCACGGCTGGACTTCTCTCTGACGCCAGAACGGCACGTCACACACTTGGGCAGCTAGCGATAGCAACGGGAGCTAATGTTTTACCTTACGAGGCGCTGCCCGCTGAAACGGATACCGAGCTCCGGGGGGGTGCAGCCGGACCGACACGCCGCCAGAAGAGCGTCTCGTGAGGACGGGTATCGACAGGCTGCTGTGGTTAGTACCGCTCTGTGGCCATGTCCCTCCACTGTTGTCAACAGAAACTAAAACATCACTTCCTGAGTGTTGTCCCTCCCGCCACGCCGCGCAGCCAATGGCAGGTCAGAGAAAAGTTTCCGACAACTTAACAGCCAATAGGGAAACGGTAGCAACGGTTATATGCAAATGAGGCGCACTCATGAGGAATAACATGCTAATCCTGGGTTATTAATGTCAAACCAAATCAAAAGTAAAAGTATGTCAAACAAGAAGAGCATATGTATGCGTTTTAGAATCAGAAACGGTTTCTTGATGTTTTTATGTTTGTACATTCAAGGAATAATGCGGTGCATAACAATAAACTACATATATAATCTATTAGACGTAATGGGAAATAAAAATGTGACAAACAAATAAATATGAAAATGTAATTTATTATAGTGCCCGATTCTAAAGTGCACGGTTGTCCATCAGGACTAACTAACATTCACACACTGATGGAGGAACCACTTCAAACATCTCCAAAAGAACAGGATCCCTGAATCTGAATTATGCTCCTTCCTTCACGCTCCTTCCCACCCATCAGATTTTAGCAGACCCGAACACATCTGGACGGATGTTTACTGACACCTCTTACTCTCTCCTGGCCGCTCATTGAACGTCCTCTGCACGTCGCCTCATGTTCGTACGATGCATCTGACGGACATGTTGCCATCCGGCCCTGTCTCTGGTGTTCTTAGCGTTTCTCAGTGCTGTGATCTCTCATTTCAGTCAAGTTGCCACAGGTGTGTCACGGCTTTGGGTTCAGTAGATTGGAGAGCATCAAGGCCGCTCTCAGAAGACACGTTTATGAATGGAATTATTTTCATGAAGATTACATCAACCAAACATCAATAAACCCCTCAAAGAAACCTCACACTAACATTTGAATATCAACTCAGCTGCAGAGATGTGCTTTTATCGATCACTGTCGTGTTATCCTCTGAGCACAATGAATACTGTTTACAGCCGGGCTGTGTCCTTCAATCGCAATACAAAGTCTGTCCCTGCATAGAAATGTATTCAATCCATTCATTATTCAGTAATATTCCAAATTAATTTTTTTATCATTCAAAGGCCTCGTTATTGCTGTGATTTCCCCGCCTTTGAAAGGCGGGTCACCCTGGTTCATTGAGCGGATCATTCCCATGAAGCAAACTCATTAGCAGGTTGTAACATCTTAAAATGGTCTAAATGCTTCTTCTTTTCAGAGCACTTTGCAATTTGCCAGGAGTTAGCTTCTGGGTGCTTTTAGAATGCTGTGTCTGGATGTTACAGGTACCTTGAGTTTAAAAAATGATACCCTGCTGCGTGTCAGCAGTGTAAAACGTTATCAGACGGCCCCCGGAGGGGCCTCGTACCTTCCATCCTGTCCTTCCAATACTCCCAATAGCCAATATGGGCGGCGACGTGCAGTAAAAGGGAGGCAGAGGCAGCGCTGGTTCCTGACGTGCGATTGGGCCTTCAGAGCAGCTTCTGTGCTACTTACGGAATCGATAGCAGTTTGTTTTCGGGGAATGAGTCGTCCCCGCTGTAACCCAGCTTGATCTCCGTTTTGCCGTACAACATGGTCAATACCGCGCCTGGGTAATGAACACGGCGGCGAGAACAAAAAAACACAGCGTTGCAACCGGCGGTGGACACGAACCCACGCATTTCTCTCCCCACTCGCTCGCTCCCAATCAAGCCTGTTTTATTCCGATGAAAGGAGGGAAAATGCCCTTCTCTTGTTGTTCCTGCTCGCTGTGCACCTGCAGCGAGCCAATCGATCTGCAGCCACCTCGGGGCCTAATTTAAGACTCAAGGATTCTGCGTTGAAGGGAAGAAAAATAAAAACATCACTGGTTGAACCTCAGACATCAGAGAACTGTGAAAAGTAGCTTTGTTTGGAGAGAAGAGGAGCTCTAAGCCATGCGTGAAGATCAATGGGAGCAACACGTAGCATGAATGTGGCCTAATTGTTGCACTATAGAACCTTTGGTGTCTGCATACCTGCTATTACCTGAGCCGATCTCTCATCAGCTGACACTTGAGGTGCCCACCTGTGATTACACACATGACAGGCAGCTATCACATGAGGCTCTGAAAACAGCTAAGAAAATAACAACGATGTCATCAGGTGGTCCGGCTGGGGCTCTGACGCGACAGAGGTATAACGTACAGCTTGCGTTAGAATGTGTGGCGTATTTACGAGGTAGGGAGGATCCAATGCTGAGATGTGTGGTCTGTTGCATTGTGGGAAATGTAGGTTCAAGGAGTTTTGGAGCTCGACGCGTGAGGGGGACTAAAAGTCTGGATATCTTGGCGTCTGCATCATCAATGACGTCTCAAAGCCGGCGACAAGGAACTTCACTTCTGTGTGGATTCTGGCGGCCCCTGTGGACAAAGAAGGTACTGCATGTGATCTGCTGCTAACTTCTGAACCACCAGACCCTCAACTGGTCTGCTGCAGTAGATTTCATGTGCAGTAGTATTCATGTGCAGTAGTATTCATGTGCAGTAGTATTCATGTGCAGTAGTATTCATGTGCAGTAGTATTCATGTGCAGTAGTATTCATGTGCAGTAGATTTCATGTGCAGTAGTATTCATGTCTAGTAGTATTCGTGTCCAGTAGTATTCGTGTCCAGTAGTATTCATGTGCAGTAGTATTCATGTCCAGTAGTATTCGTGTCTAGTAGTATTCGTGTCCAGTAGTATTCATGTGCAGTAGTATTCATGTCCAGTAGTATTCGTGTCTAGTAGTATTCGTGTGCAGTAGTATTCATGTGCAGTAGTATTCATGTGCAGTAGTATTCATGTGCAGTAGTATTCGTGTCCAGTAGTATTCGTGTCTAGTAGTATTCGTGTGCAGTAGTATTCATGTGCAGCAGTATTCATGTGCAGTAGTATTCATGTGCAGTAGTATTCATGTCTAGTAGTATTCGTGTCCAGTAGTATTCATGTGCAGTAGTATTCATGTGCAGTAGTATTCGTGTCTAGTAGTATTCGTGTCCAGTAGTATTCATGTGCAGTAGTATTCATGTCCAGTAGTATTCGTGTCTAGTAGTATTCGTGTGCAGTAGTATTCATGTGCAGTAGTATTCATGTGCAGCAGTATTCATGTGCAGTAGTATTCATGTGCAGTAGTATTCATGTCTAGTAGTATTCATGTGCAGTAGTATTCATGTGCAGTAGTATTCATGTCTAGTAGTATTCGTGTCTAGTAGTATTCGTGTCCAGTAGTATTCGTGTCCAGTAGTATTCGTGTCCAGTAGTATTTTCCTCTGCAGCCTCTCATCTAATCAATCAAGTCCCTGATGTTAACTTCATTGGTGCTGTAACCTCTCGCTGTGGTCCAGGTTTTAACCCTTGCCTGCCTCCATCTATCTACCATTGTCTCCCTGTTGCCCCCCCCCCCCTCCCTCCCTCCTCCCCATCACCCGGGGTAATTGCTCCGGCCTGCTGAGCGACTCTTCGCTTCCCCTCTCTCGCCGCCTCTCGTCGTCTGGGTTCCATGACACCAATCTCGGCGAGGGCGCGACACCATTTTGTGTAACCGGCCCTCGTGATGGAGATGGCATAATTGTCCTAATTAGGGGGGAGAGAGAAAGGGGGGGGCGGCGGATCGGGCGGCCGCGGCCCTGACCCGCACCGGCCCGAGTCCATATGGTGGGAGGCTGATAATGAGCCGGCTAATGTGCGGCGTCCATCAGCGAGAGGCACTCATTGTGGACGCTGTGCCGAGGAGGCGGCGGGTGTTTCACTCTCTTTGCTCGCTTTTTCCTTTTCCAGCACCTCGCTCGCCCCCATACAGTCTGGATGCAATAAAACTTTATTTTAAACCCACTAAATTCACTCAAAATGCACGTGATGAATCCCGTACAGTAGACAGACACGTCAGTGGGACTTTCCCGCCGTCATAAACCACGTTTTCATTTCATGAATCACTTGTTCCCGCCTCGTGTCCCAGCATGCAGCAGTGGCACCATTTCATGTTGAGACCTTGTTCCGTTTATGAATACGAGACGTATCGCCGGTTCAAATGAAAGTAATACAAATCTAATGGCCAGTAATGAGATGCTGTTTCGCCATTATTGGACGTGGACTGGGTCCGTGCCAGTGTGTGTGTGTGTGTGTGGTCTCAATGCCATGTATGATTTGATGCTAATAAAACCATACTTTCTGCTCCAGGGAGCAAGCACTGACCAGGATTCAGATTAGGCCGTAATGGCTTCCAGGCCCGAGGCTAAATTGAAATGTAAAACCCCAAAGCAAACATCATTTGGTTCTTACGCTCCTTGATGTGGCCCAGCGAGTGGAAATTGGAGACATGTTTAACTATAATTTGTTCCGTTTGGTGGAAGCGTTGCACTGAGAGGCTGCGCTACGTGAACAAAGACGCTCGTGCGGCTTCGCGTCGAGAAGCTCGGCACTCACGTCTGCCGATCTGCGTCCAGCCGGCCGCCTCCGACCCAGTAAACGCTGCAGAAGCACTCGACTGTTTCCTCTGAGTGACGCCAAGACAAAAGACGCTGAGCCGACTGAGAGGGACAGAAGGTTTGACAATGTTCTGAACTCTAAATGAGATGTTTCACTGTTTTGTGTTGGATTGGTAATCGTAGCAATATGTGAGAAATCTCTTGAACGTTGCATCGCAGTCACTTCAGCTTCGAGGCAAAAACAACCAGCGATCGATTCTGTGATTAAACCGGAATGTGTCACATCCATCATGAGAGAGCTGGACCAGACTGCACCATGTGCAGGACCATGTGCAGGACCATGCGCAGGACGATGGGTTGGACCACGCGCAGGACCACGCGTAGGACCACGCGCAGGACCACGCGCAGGACGATGGGTTGGACCACGCGCAGGACCACGCGCAGGACCACGGGCAGGACCACGCGCAGGACCACGCGCAGGACCACGGGCAGGACCACGCGCAGGACCACGCGCAGGACCACGGGCAGGACCACGCGCAGGACCACGCGCAGGACCACGCGCAGGACCACGCGCAGGACCACGCGTAGGACCATGCGCAGGACCATGCGCAGGACCATGTGCTCACTTCGCTCTCAACGGATCAGTGTCTGAGAGGGCCACCAAGTCCCCTTCAGCCACCGAGTCCCGTTCAGCCACCGAGTCCCCTTCAGCCACCGAGTCCCCTTCAGCCACCGAGTCCCGTTCAGCCACCGAGTCCCCTTCAGCCACCGAGTCCCCTTCAGCCACCGACTCCCATTCAGCCACCGTGTCCCCTTCAGCCACCGTGTCCCCTTCAGCCACCGAGTCCCATTCAGCCACCGTGTCCCCTTCAGCCACCGAGTCCCCTTCAGCCACCGAGTCCCATTCAGCCACCGAGTCCCCTTCAGCCACCGAGGTCCCTTCAGCCACCGAGTCCCCTTCAGCCACCGTGTCCCCTTCAGCCACCGTGTCCCCTTCAGCCACCGAGTCCCATTCAGCCACCGTGTCCCCTTCAGCCACCGAGTCCCCTTCAGCCACCGTGTCCCCTTCAGCCACCGAGTCCCCTTCAGCCACCGAGTCCCATTCAGCCACCGAGTCCCCTTCAGCCACCGAGTCCCCTTCAGCCACCGAGTCCCCTTCACCCACCGAGGTCCCTTCAGCCACCGAGTCCCCTTCAGCCACCGTGTCCCCTTCAGCCACTGACTCCCATTCAGCCACCGTGTCCCCTTCAGCCACCGAGTCCCCTTCAGCCACCGAGGTCCCTTCAGCCACCGAGTCCCATTCAGCCATCGAGTCCCCTTCAGCCACCGAGGTCCCTTCAGCCACCGAGTCCCCTTCAGCCACCGTGTCCCATTCAGCCACCGAGTCCCCTTCAGCCACCGTGTCCCCTTCAGCCACCGTGTCCCCTTCAGCCATCGAGTCCCATTCAGCCACCGAGGTCCCATTCAGCCACCGAGTCCCCTTCAGCCACCGAGTCCCCTTCAGCCACCGAGTCCCATTTAGCCACCGAGGTCCCTTCAGCCACCGAGTCCCCTTCAGCGACCGAGGTCCCTTCAGCCACCGTGTCCCCTTCAGCCACCGAGTCCCCTTCAGCCACCGAGTCCCCTTCAGCCACCGAGGGTTCCATTTGTGGCGTAAAAGAAATGTTCCACCTGTTGCTCCACCAAAACAAGAACATGCTTTTTTTGTTTTTGAGTTGTAATGAGTATGAGTGTCAGTTCTTTGCAGTTTTATTCATAGTTGAAAAACCAGAAGCTTGAATAACCAAAGTAGCTGGGAAACAAAACTTGGTTGGTCGTTGCCCACGTGACCAGCAACATGCGCTGTGATTGGTCAGTGAAGCTAGCGTCTCACCTAGAAGCTAGAATCTCAGGACTTACTGATGACCCCTTTTCCTCAGAGGGTCATGTGATCTGGTGAGTGAAATGATGATTATGTTACTGTTATTTTACATTTGCAGTCGTATTTAATCATAAACAAGCCACAGAGCTGTAGTTACTGCTGCACCTGGGGCTGCTGCACCTGGTGCTGCCGGTGCTGCTGCACCTGGTGCTGCCGGTGCTGCTGCACCTGGTGCTGCCGGTGCTGCTGCACCTGGGGCTGCCGGTGCTGCTGCACCTGGGGCTGCTGGTGATACTGTAACTGTGGCTGCTGGTGGTGCTGCACCCGGGGCTGCTGCTGCTTCTACCTGCGGTCTTTGCCTGCGCCAAGGTGCACTGCTGACGCCAGCGCAGCTGTGCTGCAATGTCATGTCTGTGCACTGTGCAGAGTGTTAGTGCCAGTGTTTTGTTGGAAATCCCCGGTGGGCTGACGGGGTTGGGCTGGTCATGACGCACAGCATCGCTGAGGCGCGGTTGGAGGCGTCCGACTGAGAGGCGCTGCGTAATTTTGTGTTGCCTGAAGAGTCTGTCTGCTGGTGTGGCCTCGTGGGTCTCTTTTTTTTCATGTGGAGCAGCACCGCTGGTGGATCCCCTCGCCCCGTGTGCTCCTGGTGGAGCGGGTGGTGGAGCGGGTGGTGGTGGACTGTATGAACGCGTCGTGTATTGAGTTTGTGGGTCTGTGACAGAAACTCCAGGGACACTTTTTCCCTCCAGTCTGCCCGTGATGTGACTATACGGCCTCACTGAAGGCCTAGCTCTAAAACCACGGCCCGCCACTGACATAGTTATCATCATTCAGTTGATTGCAATCTACAACCTCGCCACTAGATGCCAGTAGATCCAACACACATGTCCTTTAAAATAAAAAATCCACACTTTACAAAATGAATACGTCTCAAAGTTGAAGTAGAAAAAAGGTCTTTGAGTGTCCAGAGCCACATTGAGACCTTTCCGTTCCCAGCCTGTGAGTTGCCTCCAGCAGCCACAGACTCCAACCGTTAAACACAAATATCAATTACCTTCTTCGTACAAGGATCGATGCAAAAGCACTGGAAGCTCCACTGTCAGAGCGGCTCTCATCAATGCACATCTCCCAGCACACGGAGAAAGAAGTGAAAGTTGTTGAAACTCAATTGTCTTATTGGGTGCGGAAGGTAAGAGCGGTGGCCTCGCTGCCTTTGTTGCTTGTCATGAAAAAGCAGCGTGCCCGGTGCAAAATGTTGGAGTACTTCATACATTCACAGCCTGATGCATTCACTCGGATGACCTTGGCAGCACCGAGTCCAGCGTTAATCAGGAAAGAAGAGCGCCGGAGAGAAAGAAAGGAGGTAAATAATACGCACAGAACTCGACCCTGTCTGGCGTTGATTGGATGTGGTTTAAAACTATGGGTTGACCATGCCCTCCTTCACATCCACTCCTCAATGCGGCTTTCTCTGGCGGTTCATGGACCGGGTCCCTCTCTTCAACAAAGCAGTCACGCGTCCCTCTTTGTGCTCCGGAGTTGGCAGAAATAATCAGTCTGAAAAGGAAATTCCAGTGTTCTATGACTTCTATGCAGCACTTCAGGTCGTACTACTTAATAATTTAGTTCTTTCAAATTTGAAAAGTGAATCAAAACTTTTTTGCCGTAAAAGGTTGATGCACGATTTCCAGCCTTAATTGCAAAGTGATTATCCGTGTTTTAGAATACATTTCAATGTGTTTTGCACTGAGGACACTTTGTGTATAGCGTCTCTGATGATTCAGTTCTGCAGGATTTATATATTCATATTTATTAATAGAGGATCATTAGTATGATGATGTTTACCTTCTGCTGACTGTTTCAAGTGAACAGACAGCCTCCATATCCTGCTCATAGACTCAACTCCTGATGCGGTGGTATTTGTTTATTTCGAAGAATCATATCTGTTGTTTGAACATAAAACTTCATATGTTTGAAGATCTCTTCAAGCTTCTTATTACATGATCCTTTATTGGTCTTGAGGGATTTGAAGAGCCCATGAATCAAGCCGTAAACAACAGCGAGGCTAATGTTGTCTGAAAGTGATTTCCAGCACGCGTCACAGCGCTGTGATGGCTCCCAGAGGACCGGACACAGAGAGTTCACCACGAAGCGGCGAGGTCAAAGGAAAGGTCACGAGATGAACGACCCAGAAGTTCACCCATGATATACACGGTGTTTATGCTCTCCTGATGTCATCCAGATTCAAAGTAACACCACCTCACAGGAACCTGACAGCATGAGCACACCAAGGCCTTCAAGGTGAGGACCTCCTGGTGCTCCACCCGTGAGCTGACCACAACCAGCGGAGCCTCAGGGTGCTGATGGTGTGAGCTGACCACGAGGGCCGAGGCCATGTCTGCTCCACCATGTTCAGGTGCTGTCTTTACCTCCATCATGTTCAGGTGTTGTCTTTACCTCCATGTTCAGGTGCTGTCTTTACCTCCATCATGTTCAGGTGTTGTCTTTACCTCCATCATGTTCAGGTCTTGTCTTTACCTCCATCATGTTCAGGTGTTGTCTTTACCTCCATCATGTTCAGGTGTTGTCTTTACCTCCATCATGTTCAGGTGCTGTCTTTACCTCCATCATGTTCAGTTGTTGTCTTTACCTCCATGTTCAGGTGTTGTCTTTACCTCCATCATGTTCAGGTGTTGTCTTTACCTCCACCATGTTCAGGTGCTGTCTTTACCTCCATGTTCAGGTGTTGTCTTTACCTCCATCATGTTCAGGTGTTGTCTTTACCTCCACCATGTTCAGGTGCTGTCTTTACCTCCATGTTCAGGTGCTGTCTTTACCTCCATCATGTTCAGGTGTTGTCTTTACCTCCATCATGTTCAGGTGTTGTCTTTACCTCCATCATGTTCAGGTGTTGTCTTTACCTCCATCATGTTCAGGTCTTGTCTTTACCTCCATCATGTTCAGGTGTTGTCTTTACCTCCATCATGTTCAGGTGTTGTCTTTACCTCCATCATGTTCAGGTGTTGTCTTTACCTCCATCATGTTCAGGTGTTGTCTTTACCTCCATCATGTTCAGGTGTTGTCTTTACCTCCATCATGTTCAGGTGTTGTCTTTACCTCCATCATGTTCAGGTGTTGTCTTTACCTCCATCATGTTCAGGTGTTGTCTTTACCTCCATCATGTTCAGGTGTTGTCTTTACCTCCAGCATGTTCAGGAGTTGTCTTTACCTCCATCATGTTCAGGTGTTGTCTTTACCTCCATCATGTTCAGGTGTTGTCTTTACCTCCATCATGTTCAGGTGTTGTCTTTACCTCCATCATGTTCAGGTGTTGTCTTTACCTCCATGTTCAGGTGTTGTCTTTACCTCCATCATGTTCAGGTGTTGTCTTTACCTCCATCATGTTCAGGTGTTGTCTTTACCTCCATCATGTTCAGGTGTTGTCTTTACCTCCATCATGTTCAGGTGTTGTCTTTACCTCCATCATGTTCAGGTGTTGTCTTTACCTCCATCATGTTCAGGTGTTGTCTTTACCTCCATCATGTTCAGGTGTTGTCTTTACCTCCATCATGTTCAGGTGTTGTCTTTACCTCCATCATGTTCTGGTGTTGTCTTTACTTCCACCTCCATCATGTTCAGCTCACCTTTCAAACAGGCTGGAGTTTGCTGGCCTGCAGTCTTCAAACTACCAACTCTTTTCCCTGCTCAAGGCGAACCTGCCTTTGGAAAAGAAAAAAGGGAAGGAAACAACAAAAGAAGAAGAAGATCGCTGCCAGAGACGGATCCATTGATTTATTCTGTTCGCTAACTAGTTGAAACAAACAGTTCTTCACTTTTCTTTTGTTTCATCTCAAGTCCCACCCCTCAATCACTCTGACCCCAATAAACAATACACCAGTTCCAATCCCATTTATGCGTGTGTGTGTGTGTGTGTGTGTGTGTGTGTGTGTGTGTGTGTGTGTGTGTGTGGACTAGGGGATGCAGAGATCCAGCCCTCCTGTTCCCTCACCTGGGCTCCTCACGAGCTGGCAGAGTGCGGTCATATGGCTCGGAGTGCCTCAGGGCAATTACACAACCATCATTTGCTGCAGACTGCCTTCGTCTTTGATGACGCTCCTCAAACAACAATACCTTCCTTCTCTTCATCCCCACTGGTACTCGCAGAGTGTTAATTAGCAAGGCGATTACCATTTGCATCCAAACGGTGGACTAGAAGAGTTCTGGGAGGACTTGTAATTACATCGGGGGTGGATTTGATGTCAGATGATGAGCTGGGCTTTACTCACAGTGATATCCGGTTGTGACTATTAGAAAAAGTCAAGAGAAAAACGGTGAAATCAGCAGGAAAATGAATGTGAGAAGCTTACTGTGTCTGGTCAGATGCCATTAAACGAAACTTTCCACTGGCAGCCCAAAGCCGGTTGTGGAGTTCCTGCAGGAAGCAAACAGCCTGCAGGGAGCATGCATTGGGAAGTGATCCTGTTCTATGCCGCCCAGAACCAGCTGTTTAGACAACTCTGGGCAGCGTTGCATCATTGGCTGGGATGACCGTTAAGGCCGAAGAGTAAAACCACCAGCAAGGTAACCTTTCCAGTGGAGGGGACCAGCCGAGGAGTGGCTGATAACTGCTCCCTTCCTGCCAGGGAAACTCAAGCCCTGGCTGGACCAACACCTTCCAGCTGGAAGTGAGGGGCACATGGGCACATGGGCAGTGGTTCCACCATTGCCTAAGTGGCATTTTTACCCTCTTTTAGCTCTGTTTCTAGTCTCTGCTAACTAAAAAAAGGTAAAACAAGATGGAGCAAGATTGTAAAAAAAACAATAAGCTGAACAGTGAAGAAGAGATTTAAAAGAGGATGCTGCCTTATATCTCCAGAAAGATCTCCTCAGCTTCAGGGCCCGGACAGAAAAACGCCCGGTCACCTTTAGTGGCCGGTCATGAGTTTGAAACCGATTGTAGGGCTCAAGGGAATCAGCTGATCGCAGATAAACAGGAAGGAGTCAGGCCATTCAAGGCCTTGAGAACGAGCAGTAACATCTTCAAATCCCTTTTTAAAACTCACAAGTAACCACTGCGAGGACAGGTGTGACCTCGTCACTTCTCTTTGTGGGAGTGAAAAGCCCGACGACAGCGTTCTGTATCTTTGAATGTTTCGCCCTCTAAAAGCAGAACAAAGTGCATCGCAGTAGTGGAGTCTGGGAGAGATGAAAGCATGAAGGACTCTGACTTCATGTTTCTTTTAAACGAAGCAGAAAAGTAAATATCCGTTCCTTGAGCTGCTAACGGCTCCTCTGTGTTAGCAGCTAGCTCCTCTGTGTCACCTGCTAGCTGCTCTGTGTCAGACGCTAGCTCCTCCGTGTCATCCGCTAGCTCCTGTGTGTCAGCCGCTAGCTGCTCCGTGTCACCCGCTAGCTGCTCTGTGTCATCCGCTAGCTGCTCCGTGTCATCCGCTAGCTGCTCCGTGTCATCCGCTAGCTCCTGTGTGTCAACTGCTAGTGGCTCCGTGTCAGCCGCTAGCTGCTCCGTTTCAGCCGCTAGTTGTTTTTTTTTTTTTGTTTGTTTTTAAATTACTTTTATTAATCCCCTTGGGGAAATTCTTCTCTGCATTTCACCCATCCTTGATTAAGGAGCAGTGGGCTGCCCTGTGAGCAGTGAGGGGTTAAGTGTCGTGCTCAGAGACACTTTGACGTGTGAACTGTGGGGGGACTGGGGATCGAACCAGCTACCTTGGGATAACTGGACGACCACTCATCCCCCTGAGCTACAGCCGCCCCCAAAGTTGGTCCGTGTCATCCGCCACTTCCTGTGTGTCATCCGCTAGCTGCTCCGTGTCAGCCGCTAGCTGCGCCGTGTCACCGCTAGCTGCTCCGTGTCAGCTGCTCTCTTGTCTGAAGGAAGTCACAGCGGCTAGTAGAGCCTTTCAATTGAAGCAGCAGCTTCAGCTGGTTATTCAGGGCACATTGCCTCACGATGGACCTGGAGTTTGACAGAAATAACACGACGTGAAGGTCATCACGTCTGAGGACGTTAACAGGAAAATGTAATTATGAGGTTATGAAGAGGAGAGCGGTGATCGCTGAGAGCCAGCAGACCACGGGATGAACATGGAGCTGATAACAGTTTCATAAAATGGCAGTTTCAGTCAGAAGAAAAGAGGTTGTAATGCTTCCAATAAAACGCTGGGTAAACAGAGTTATGCTTGGTTTAGCTTCCATTAAAAAACACACACAGACACACACAGACACACAACCACACACATCACTTTGTCACCTCGATGCCAACAACAGATAGGCACAAGTTTCTTGTTTTTTTCCTCTCAGGCTGAGCACACTGGGAATGCATTATTCAAATGATCTTTGTTACTCCTCCAAGATGATTGTGGCACAATCAGCCATGAAATAAGTTTGTGTTTTTAAAGTGTGTTTGTGCTGCAGGTCTCTCAGGTGGAGCTTTGTATTCAGGTCGGCTCGCCAGCCAAAAATCAATCTCAATCAAAGGTGGCGAGGAGTTTATCATAAATTATCATGAAAAGGGTTCCCACTCAGTAGATGCTTAATTACAATCTCATTTGAATAAGTTTGCATATTAATGAGTTTGGAATGAAAATGGTTTGTGATGGGGGGCCGCGGGGTAACCCACGGCGATAATGACGGCCCTCTAAAAGGTACGCGATATTACTGCTGCACGCTGCACCCCCTGCACGCACACGTGTGCACGTATATGAATAACATGTGCGTGTGTGTGTATGTATGTGTGTGTGTCTCTGTGTATGTGTGTGTTTCTTTGCTGCGAGTGTGTTTGTGTGTGTGTGCACACGTGGGTGTGTACATGCAAACACACACACGTGTGCGTACAGCAGGTACAGCGAGCACACGTGTGTGTTTGCATGTACACACCCACATGTGCACACACACAAACACACTCGCAGCAAAGAAACACACACATACACAGAGACACACACACATACATACATACATACACACACGCACATGTTATTCATATATATATATACTTACTGCATGTCCAAAGGTGTAATGCATCCATGCATTCGCCCCATGCGCCTGCTGCCATGCATCTGCTAGCACACGTTGGCCAGCATGCGTCTGCCGCCATGCGTCTGCCGTCATGAGTCTGCTAGCATGTGTTTGCCACAACACGCCTGCCAGCACGCGTCTGCCGCTATGCACCTTCTAGCATGCGTTTGCCAGCACGCGTCTGCCGCCATGCGCCTGCCAGCACACGTCTGCCAGCACGAGTCTGCCGCCATGCGCCTGCTAGCATGCGTTTGCCAGCACACTTCTGCCGCCATGTGTCTGCCGCCATGCGTCTGCTAGCATGCATTTGCCAGCACGCGTCTGCCGCCATGCGTCTGCAAGCACGTGTCTGCCAGCACGCGTCTGCTGCCATGTGCCTGCTAGCATGCATTTGCTAGCATGCATTTGCTAGCATGCATTTGCTAGCATGCATTTGCTAGCATGCGTTTGCCAGCACGCGTCTGCCGCCATGCGCCTGCTAGCATGCGTTTGCTAGCATGCGTTTGCTAGCATGCGTCTGCCAGCACGCGTCTGCCGCCATGCGCCTGCCAGCATGTGTCTGCCGCCATGTGCCTGCCGCCATGCGTCTGCTAGCATGCATTTGCCAGCACGCGTCTGCCGCCATGCGTCTGCCAGCATGCGTCTGCCGCCATGTGCCTGCCGCCATACGTCTGCTAGCATGCATTTGCCAGCACACGTCTGCCGCCATGCGCCTGCTACATTGCGTTTTCTAGCATGCATTTGCTAGCATGCGTTTGCCAGCACGCGTCGGCCGCCATGCGTCTGCCAGCACGCGTCTGCCACCATGCGCCTGCCACCATGCGTCTGCCGCCATGCGTCTGCCAGCATGCATTTGCCAGCATGCGTCTGCCGCCATGCGCCTGCCAGCACGCATCTGCCGCAATGCGCCTGCCACCATGCGTCTGCCGCCATGCGTCTGCTAGCATGCATTTGCCAGCACGCGTCTGCCGCCATGCGTCTCCCAGCATGCGTCTGCCGCCATGTGCCTGCCGCCATGCGTCTGCTAGCATGCATTTGCCAGCACACGTCTGCCGCCATGCGTCTGCTAGCATGCATTTGCCAGCATGCGTCTGCCGCCATGCGCCTGCCAGCATGCATCTGCCGCAATGCGCCTGCCAGCACACGTCTGCCGCCATGCGCCTGCGAGCATGCGTTTGCTAGCATGCATTTGCTAGCATGCATTTGCTAGCATGCGTTTGCCAGCACACATCTGCCGCCATGCGCCTGCCAGCACGCGTCTGCCGTCATGCGCCTGCGGCCATGCGCCTGCCAGCACGCATCTGCTGCCATGCGCCTGCCGCCGTGCGCCTGCCAGCACACGTCTGCCAGCACAAGTCTGCCGCCATGCACCTGCCTGCACGCGTCTGCCACGTAATTAATAGACATGCAGGAACAGGTGATCCAAACCTTTTCCTCTTTAGTTTAGGTTTATAAATATGAATCCGGTGCTTGGATGCATCCATGCATTCGCCCCATGCGCCTGCCGCCATGCGTCTGCCAGCAGGCTGCAAGCAGCAGGAGGAGGCTGCTGCTGCACGACACACACACACATGAGATGTAACGGCCCTCTGAAGCGTTTCCTCTGGCAGCATCACTGAACACCGTGTGTCATTTCTTTAAAATATATTTTAATGTATTTCTAAATATTCGCTCCTTTCAAGACCCAAATATAGAGACTTAAAGAGTTTATCCCCGCTGCTAATCTGTGATGACCCATTTATCTGCTGCTCTGTGGGGAAATAACCCCACAATGAGCAGGAAGCGTCTCAGAGGAACAAGTGTTCATCTTTAGAGGATTCAATATCACTCCTGAAGGTTCCTGAAGCTTCGAGCTGGTTGTAGAGCAACAGACTCAAGACCTCCACCAGCAGACCGGATGCAGAGAGACCGCATGAGAGGCTGTTATCAATATGTTCTTAATTTAGACATAGACAACTTAGATTGTTGCTCAATACACCATAGACACAGCAACGGGGAGCAATTCAGGGTTCAGTGTCTTGCTCAAGGACACAAGGTCATAGAGCCACAGTCCCCCAAAGAGCAACACAATGAGTACATAGAACACACTCATTCTTCATATTAAAGTCATTCATATAAATCTGAATGAGATATATGTACATCATGAATGTGTTGTATATACCGTATATTTCGTATTTATCGTGAATATATCGTATCAGTGGCAAATGCACTGAAAACGTCTGCAACAGAAACATAATCATCATTTCACTCACCGGATCACATGACCCTCTGAGGAAAGAGGTCACCAGTAAGTCCTGAGGTTCCAGTTTCTCTGTGAGGCGCTAGCTTCACCGACCAATCACAGCGCATGTTCATGGTCACATGGCCCTGTGACCAATCACAGGTCTCGGTCTCCAGAAGGCTCTTCATGTCTTCTAACAGGCTGCTCTTCCACAGAGGAAGACAGGAGACAACATGCTAAACATGATAAAACATGCTGTTAAAACTACAACTTTTAATTCTAAAAAAATAATAATCATTATAAAATAGTTACAACTTTGTGATTCTGTTTAGGCCACTAGAGAAAGCTAGAAGGCTCTGACGACCACTGCATTGTGTGTGTGTGTGTGTTTATATATATATATATATATATATATATATATATATATATATATATATATATATATATATATATATATATATCAAGTGCATCAATAAGGCTCTCCTCTCTGCTGAAGCCAGATTTGACGTCATGTTCGGCTCGACCGCATGAACACGACGACATCACTGAGTTACAAACACAACGACCTGCAGACCTGCAGACCTGTAGACCTGCAGACCTGTAGACCTGTAGACCTGCAGACATGCAGACCTGTACACCTGTAGACCTGTAGACCTGCAGACCTGTACACCTGTACACCTGCAGACCTGTAGACCTGTAGACCTGTACACCTGCGGACATGCAGACCTGTAGACCTGCAGACCTGTAGACCTGTACACCTGCAGACCTGTAGACCTGTAGACCTGCAGACCTGTAGACCTGCAGACCTGTACACCTGTACACCTGCAGACCTGTAGACCTGTACACCTGCAGACATGCAGACCTGTAGACCTGTAGACCTGCAGACCTGTACACCTGTACACCTGTACACCTGTAGACCTGTACACCTGTACACCTGCAGACCTGTACACCTGTACACCTGTAGACCTGCAGACCTGTACACCTGCAGACATGCAGACCTGTACACCTGCAGACATACAGACCTGTAGACCTGTACACCTGTACACCTGTACACCTGCAGACCTGTAGACCTGCAGACCTGTAGACCTATAGACTTGCAGACCTGTACACCTGTAGACCTGTAGACCTGCAGACCTGTAGACCTGCAGACCTGTACACCTGCAGACCTGTAGACCTGTAGACCTGTACACCTGCAGACATGCAGACCTGTAGACCTGTACACCTGCAGACATGCAGACCTGTAGACCTGCAGACCTGTAGACCTGTACACCTGCAGACATGCAGACCTGTAGACCTGTACACCTGCAGACATGCAGACATGCAGACCTGTAGACCTGCAGACCTGTAGACCTGTACACCTGCAGACAAGCAGACCTGTAGACCTGCAGACCTGTAGACCTGTACACCTGTACACCTGCAGACATGTACACCTGCAGACCTGCAGACCTGTAGACCTGTACACCTGTACACCTGCAGACCTGTAGACCTGCAGACCTGTAGACCTATAGACTTGCAGACCTGTACACCTGTAGACCTGCAGACCTGTAGACCTGCAGACCTGTAGACCTATAGACCTGCAGACCTGTACACCTGTAGACCTGTAGACCTGTAGACCTATAGACCTGCAGACCTGTACACCTGTAGACCTACAGATCTGTAGACCTGCAGACCTGTAGACCTGCAGACCTGTAGACCTGTACACCTGGCTCTCCAGAGAGGAAGTGAACTGGAGGATCTGATCCCTGATGCAACAGCAGAGACTAGTGGTGAGAGACAGAGACGTCGCCACGTTTCCTCCTCTTGCTCCCTCCTCTTGCTCCCTCCTCTTGCTCCCTCCTCTTGCTCCCTCCTCTTGCTTCCTCCTCTTGCTTCCTCCTCTTGCTTCCTCCTCTTGCTCCCTCCTCTTGCTCCCTCCTCTTGCTCCCTCCTCTTGCTCCCTCCTCTTGCTTCCTCCTCTTGCTCCCTCCTCTTGCTCCCTCCTCTTGCTCCCTCCTCTTGCTTTCTCCTTTTGCTCCCTCCTCTTGCTTCCTCCTCTTGCTCCCTCCTCTTGCTCCCTCCTCTTGCTCCCTCCTCTTGCTTCCTCCTCTTGTTTCCTCCTCTTGCTTCCTCCTCTTGCTTCCTCCTCTTGCTCCCTCCTCTTGCTCCCTCCTCTTGCTTCCTCCTCTTGCTCCCTCCTCTTGCTCCCTCCTCTTGCTTCCTCCTCTTGTTTCCTCCTCTTGCTTCCTCCTCTTGCTTCCTCCTCTTGCTTCCTCCTCTTGCTTCCTCCTCTTGCTTCCTCCTCTTGTTTCCTTTTTCCTTCTCCTCATCTTTGTTTACCTCTCGCCTCCTGAACCCCTCTCCCGTCGTTCCTCCTCTCCTTCTCTCCTTCTCTCCCTCCTCTCCTCCACTCCCTCTTCACCTCCTCTCCCTCCTCTTCTCCTTTCCTCTTCTCTTCCTCTCCTCCTCTCCTTCTCTCCCTCATCTCCTCCTCTCCTCTCCTTCGCTCCCTCATCTCCTCCTCTGTGCTCCTCTCCTTCCTTCCCTCCTCTCCTCCTCTCCTCACCTCATAGATTTGACCTTTTCCTCTGTTTGCAAGATTATTACGGCTACAATTATTACAGATTACGCCAAGGGATGAGGAGAGAGAGTGTGTGTGTGTGTGTGTGTGTGTTTGCATGTGCACACACACACACACATAAAGCAGCTTTTTATTAGATCTGTACAATAGTGCGTATTGACTTCTCATATCACCTAAAGGGCAACACCCATGAAATAGGAGAATTATATTTCTATTGTTTTTTCTTATTGAGAATGCATGTGGGGACGCCCCCCCCCCCCCCCCTCTCCTCCTCCCTCCCTCCTCCCCCCCTCCCGTTTTTCACCGGCTAATTTCACACGATATTTTCTACAAGCTGTTCGAGAGAATAAATGATTTTTTTTTAATGTTTTCTTGACTCTCAGGAACATTTTCCACCTTTTCTCTGAAAAAAGGTGTTTTTACAAAACAAATCAAACATGATGCTCCGTCTGTTTTTCTTTTCTTCTCGATGCTCACAAACATCTACGATCGTATTCCATGACGAGCAGAAGCCGAGCAGAGAGACGAGCTGCAGCGTTCACACACACACACACAGACACACACACACACACCCCGGTGGCCTTGGCTCATAACGGCAGCGTGCTAATGAGCGAGTGCAGTTTTAAAAAGAGAAAAAGGTAAAAGAAGTTGTTTTGATCCGTGAGCTCCGGCAGCAGCTAAAGGAGGGAGAAGCTGGAGAATCCTGGAGGCGGCCATGACGCGTCCTGCAGGCGGCCATGACGCGTCCTGCAGGCGGCCATGACGCGTCCTGCAGGCGGCCATGACGCGTCCTGCAGGCGGCCATGACGCGTCCTGCAGGCCGCCATGACGCGTCCTGGAGGCGGCCATGACGCGTCCTGGAGGCGGCCATGTCGCATCCTGCAGGCCGCCATGACGCGTCCTGGAGGCGGCCATGTCGCGTCCTGCAGGCGGCCATGACGCGTCCTGCAGGCGGCCATGACGCGTCCTGGAGGCGGCCATGACGCGTCCTGGAGGCGGCCATGACGCGTCCTGGAGGCGGCCATGACGCGTCCTGCAGGCGGCCATGACGCGTCCTGCAGGCGGCCATGACGCGTCCTGCAGGCCGCCATGACGCGTCCTGGAGGCGGCCATGACGCGTCCTGCAGGCGGCCATGACGCGTCCTGCAGGCGGCCATGACGCGTCCTGCAGGCGGCCATGACGCGTCCTGCAGGCGGCCATGACGCGTCCTGCAGGCGGCCATGCCGCGTCCTGGAGGCCGCCATGATGCGTCCTGGAGGCCGCCATGACGCGTCCTGGAGGCCGCCATGACGCGTCCTGGAGGCCGCCATGACGCGTCCTGCCAGCGGCGTGGATGCCCTCACCCTGTAAAGGCTGAATTATACTTCTGCAACTCCAACTCCGGCTGGCCACGACGGACTCGTTTTGATTCTTCGTTCCCCTGCGTTTGTCATCCTCCAGACCAGCAGGTGGCGCAACGATCGTTTAAGAGTGGACCTGCACACCGACGTTCACGATATCTCCCTCCAGGAATTCACCTCCATCTTTGTGTCCTGATACTCCGTCAGATGGTTTTATAAACGCTCATATTTGTGGACCTCTTCAGCCAAACGTTCTTCAACAGGATCCATTGTTCCTGTTTCTGCTGCGGCTTTTAAAAACAGAGGTATTATGCTGTGAAACCGGAAATGAGACTTATAAAGGACGTGGTTAGCGGACCAATCACAGCCTTTCGGGCTGCGTACGGCTCGCGTTGCTTTGACGGATAGTCAGAAATTTGGGGTGACGCACGCAAAATGGCCGATTTGACAACGCAAGGTCGGCCATGCGTGTCTTGCGTCTCTGCGTAAAACCCGAGTATAAATCAGCCTTAACGCCCTCGCCCTGTAACGCAGACGGAGAGGAGGGAGAGACAATAATGAAAGATGAAGAGGAGGAGGAGGAGGACCAGAAGGGAGGGCTCCCTCTGATAACTCAACAACACAGCGCTGCGTTGATGCTGACGGACTCGGCTGAACTCAGTTGAGTTCTGTTGCATGAATACTAAATATATATATGAATGAATCCTGAATATATATATGAATGAATCCTGAATCTTCACTGTTCCAGTGTCACAGTCACACCTGGCTGCAGGAGGTGCTGCAGAGGGTTTGTCGGGTCCATCGGGTCCATCGGGTCACATGTCGTGGTATCTTCTGGACGGCGTCTCCAGAGTGTTTGGTTTGTCTGCTGTGGAGACGCAGACTGTGGCTCGGTGGAGAGCGGGTCGTCCTTCAATCAGAGGGTCGGTGGTTCGATCCCCGGCGCCGCTTGTCCATGTCGGTGTGTCCTTGAGCAAGACACTCAACCCTAATTGTCTCCCGTAGCCGCGGCTCCGGAGTATGAATGTGTATGAATGGTTGATGATGTGGCTCCTCCCACCAGGCTGTGAATGGATGAATGATGTCATCTAGTGTTGAAGCACTTTGAGTCGCCGGAAGACTAGAAAAGCGCTAAACAGGTCCATTACCATTTCTCGGCGCTCAGGCTGGTGTGTGTGTGTGTGTGTGTGTGTGTGTGATAAACTGAGACTGGCGCGTGTTGCTGGACGTCGTGGTTGGATACACTGTCATGTGAAGAAGCACGATCATCCTATGAAGGCTGGAGACGAGAACCTACATGAGGAAATGCATTTACACACAGACACACAGACACACACACTCTCAGTCGCATCAGAATGATTGAGATTGCCCTGGCAGAGGTCCAGACCTTGTTTGGGCTGAGCTCCTGCTGGGAGAGGAGAGCAGCAGAGAGCGATACACTTCGTCCTGCCTCTCATTAGACAACTCAGGGAACGCGTCAAACTGCAATTTGTTTCCCTTGCATCCAATAAACAGCTCATTCAACGGTCAATCAGTCACCACAGCGGCTCGTCAGATTAAACCCAGCGGAGGTTGACAGAAAGAAAAGGAAGCCGGAGGAGAGAGAGAGGTTTAGAGGACGGCCGAGACAAAGAAAGCACAGCTCCTCATACATGTGAGGTGTTCTGTTGGCTGCACCGTGATGAGAGCCCACCTGCTGTTCATCCTCTGTTTCCTGCAGAAGGGCCCAATGCCGTCTGGAATGACAGCAAACAACAGCAACCTTTTAACTCCATACAAAATCATTTGCAATCACATGTTGATGAATCCATCAGTGTCGTTCACACAAGGCGAAGAGGCTGCGGGTCTTTGTCTTGCTTTAAGGGAAGCAGTGTGAGGTGGAGGGGACCAGGCTCAGCTCAAGCACATTGTGCAGTGCCTTGTTTATTTCTTAAGAAATATCTTCAGAAAGAATTGTGATCGCTCCTGTACATTTACAGTACTACAGTCCAACCCAGGGCAGGCTCCCAGAATGCCTTGCAAAGGTAGTAAAGCTGGGTTAGGCTACAGATGAAGTGGTAAAGCTCGGCTAGCATATAGATGAAGTGGTAAAGTAGGGCGAGCCTATGGCCTAAATAAGATACTAAGGCTAGCCTATGGCCTCACTGGATAGTATAGTTACCTACTAGCCTCACTGGATAGTACAGTTACCTACTAGCCTCACTGGATAGTACAGTTACCTACTAGCCTCACTGGATAGTACAGTTACCTACTAGCCTCACTGGATAGTATAGTTACCTACTAGCCTCACTGGATAGTATAGTTACCTACTAGCCTCACTGGATAGTACAGTTACCTACTAGCCTCACTGGATAGTATAGTTACCTACTAGCCTCACTGGATAGTATAGTTACCTACTAGCCTCACTGGATAGTACAGTTACCTACTAGCCTCACTGGATAGTATAGTTACCTACTAGCCTCACTGGATAGTACAGTTACCTACTAGCCTCACTGGATAGTACAGTTACCTACTAGCCTCACTGGATAGTACAGTTACCTACTAGCCTCACTGGATAGTATAGTTACCTACTAGCCTCACTGGATAGTATAGTTACCTACTAGCCTCACTGGATAGTATAGTTACCTACTAGCCTAGCTTGATAGTATAGTTACCTACTAGTCTAACTGGATAGTATAGTTACCTAATAGCCTCACTGGATCGTACAGTTACCTACTAGCCTAACTTGATAGTATAGTTACCTACTAGCCTCACTGGATAGTATAGTTACTTACTAGCCTCACTGGATAGTACAGTTACCTACTAGCCTCACTGGATAGTACAGTTACCTACTAGCCTCACTGGATAGTATAGTTACCTACTAGCCTCACTGGATAGTATAGTTACCTACTAGCCTAACTTGATAGTATAGTTACCTACTAGCCTCACTGGATAGTATAGTTACCTACTAGCCTCACTGGATAGTACAGTTACCTACTAGCCTCACTGGATAGTATAGTTACCTACTAGCCTAACTTGATAGTATAGTTACCTACTAGCCTCACTGGATAGTATAGTTACCTACTAGCCTCACTGGATAGTATAGTTACCTACTAGCCTAACTTGATAGTATAGTTACCTACTAGCCTCACTGGATAGTACAGTTACCTACTAGCCTCACTGGATAGTATAGTTACCTACTAGCCTAACTTGATAGTATAGTTACCTACTAGCCTCACTGGATAGTATAGTTACCTACTAGCCTCACTGGATAGTATAGTTACCTACAAGGTAGGTAGCTGCTAGCTACCTACATTGGAGCCGACTTGGCATCATGGGGTTTGAGATGGGATCTTTTCTATGTTTCCTCCCAACGCTTCACTGTCACAGGATTCATTCACTGCTGGAATCCTTTATTTCCAGTTGTTCATCACTGCATTCATCTAATGATGTGCCAGTAGTGATTACTTTTATGAATTGGTCTGTGTAGTTGAAGTGATAATAAACCTGTATTCATAAGCAGCTGGGTTGTGTATGACTTTACTATCTAGGGCTTCCTTCTTCCAGATTGACTGAATTCCATTAATTGACATTTCATATTTTCTCTGTTCCATATATCTTGCTAACTGTTGCCCCGAGGTGAATTTAATACAAGTTAAATCCTGTCACCCAGTTTAAGTACTGATCATTCTTGATGGCTTAAGTTAACTGCAATCACTCTACTTCACTTCTTCTGTGGCAATTATTGTGTTTACGATGCTTATGTTCATGCCCCTGCAGGCTGCTTTATTATCAGCACATGTGATGGTACGTTGTAAAGCATTAGTGCTACAGGGGACACGACTAGAACTTTACCAGAGCCAACCTGTCAATCACCTTGTAGCCCCGCCCCTAGAGCATCTAACAGACCATTATGTACTAAATATGTAAAGAAGACTTGAAGCTAGAGATTGAGACATAAACTCATGTTTACAATGTTTACTGAGGGAATACATCAAGAGAGAAGTAGAGTCACTTATATAGACTTCTATACAACCAGAGGAGTCACCCCCTGGTGGTCAGGAGAGAGAATGCAGCTTTAACACATGAAGACTTCTATACAACCACAGGAGTCGCCCCCTGGTGGTCAGGAGAGAGAATGCAGCTATAACTCATGAAGCATAGACTTCTATACAACAGAGGAGTCGCCCCCTGGTGGTCAGGAGAGAGAATGCAGCTTTAACACATGAAGCATAGACTTCTATACAACCAGAGGAGTCGCCCCCTGGTGGTCAGGAGAGAGAATGCAGCTTTAACTCATGAAGCATAGACTTCTATACAACCAGAGGAGTCGCCCCCTGGTGGTCAGGAGAGAGAATGCAGCTTTAACACATGAAGCATAGACTTCTATACAACCAGAGGAGTCGCCCCTGGTGGTCAGGAGAGAGAACGCAGCTTTAACACATGAAGCATAGACTTCTATACAACCAGAGGAGTCGCCCCCTGGTGGTCAGGAGAGAGAATGCAGCTGTAACACATGAAGCATAGACTTCTATACAACCAGAGGAGTCACCCCCTGGTGGTCAGGAGAGAGAACGCAGCTTTAACACATGAAGCATAGACTTCTATACAACCAGAGGAGTTGCCCCCTGGTGGTCAGGAGAGAGAACGCAGCTTTAACACATGAAGCATAGACTTCTATACAACCAGAGGAGTCGCCCCCTGGTGGTCAGGAGAGAGAATGCAGCTTGAACACATGAAGCATAGACTTCTATACAACCAGAGGAGTCGCCCCCTGGTGGTCAGGAGAGAGAATGCAGCTGTAACACATGGAGCACAGACTTCTATACAACCAGAGGAGTCGCCCCCTGGTGGTCAGGAGAGAGAATGCAGCTTTAACACATGAAGCATAGACTTCTATACAACCAGAGGAGTCGCCCCCTGGTGGTCAGGAGAGAGAATGCAGCTTTAACACATGACGCATAGACTTCTATACAACCAGAGGAGTCGCCCCCTGGTGGTCAGGAGAGAGAATGCAGCTGTAACACATGGAGCACAGACTTCTTGGTGGCTTTGTTTCGTCGCTCTTTGTTGGTCTTCATGGTTGTTAAAAGCAGGATAATAAAATAATTCTTTAAAGAAAAGATTTCACTCAACGTTCAGAAAACAGCTGCAGAGAAAACAACGTTTCCTATTGGCTCCTTTCAGAGAGGTGCAACGTGAAAACAAGATATTTCTAGAGCGATGGTGAGAGTGTGTGTGTAAGAGAGAGAGAGAGAGAGAGAGAGAGAGAGAGAGAGAGAGAGAGAGAGAGAGAGAGAGAGAGAGAGAGAGAGAGAGAGTGTGTGTGAACAACCATACCAGCTCAGTTTGGAGGTCACATGTGGAAATGTGTGTATTTGAGTGTTTACAGAGGTGTGTGTGTGTGTGTGTGTGTGTGTGTGTGTGTGTGTGTGTGTGTGTGTGTGTGTGTGTGTGTGTTTCTCTGCATTTGTTTTATTTGTGTTTGTGTTGTATGTTCATGTGCATCGTTCTATTGTACTCTGTGTGTGTGTGTGTGTGTGTGTGTGTGTGTGTGTGTGTGTGTGTGTGTGTGTGTGTGTGTGTGTGAGGGCTGTTGTCCTTGTCAGAACACCTGCTGTCTCCTCCCCTCCTCTCTCTTCTCCGTCCTTTCTTCCGACACCTCATCATTCACACAAACACACACACACACACACACACACACACACACACACACACACACACACACACACACACACAGAGCTAAACCTGCTCCTCTCTACTGTTTCCCTTCATATTTGTATTCTTGTGCCAACTTCTTTCATCCCCTTTTCTCTTGTTTTTCCGCCTTCCGCCATTTTTCCCATTCCCCCTCCATCTCTCTTTTTTGCTCCTCCACCCCTCCATCCATCCGTCCATCCTTCCGTCTCCCTCCCTCTCTCATTACCTTAATTAGATCCAGCAGATGAACATCGTCTCGTCTGTTGGGGAGGAGGCGAGGCCTCGTGATGCAATAAGGCTCATTTGCATCGGCAAAGTTAATTGCGGGAGCGGAGCAGGTGTATGGCAATAATGATCATCACACATGACACTCACCTGTGACCGGCGGCGTACGTGACTCTCACACACACACACACACACACACACACACACACACACACACACACACACACAGCCACGTGCTCAGCAACGTGCACATTGGGGTTTTAAAGTTGCACCAGGAAATGAGAGTAATCTCAACACACACGTGCACGCTCACATGCATGTACCTCATTATCTCTTGTCACCAAGTTATTTTTTATTTTCTAACTAATCCCCAAATTCCTTCTGGTAATATCCTTTGGAAGATGGCCACAGCCATTCATATTCCAATGACACCCAGTAGGCAACGACATACCAGTGAAATACGAGCGGCCGTTCTCAGGCAGTGAACAACAGTGAGTAAAGTCTGGCGGCTGCGTGGCGAGATGAGGCAGCAGGGACACAAACAAGGGAACGCTGGACCGATATCAAGACGAGGAGGAGCGCTCGCGCTTCAGGCTTCAGTGTATCCGAGCCGCTCGTCCCAGAGACGCGCTGGCAGCTCGCTTGGATGTAGTTCTGAGGAACTACACCCGAGTTAAAGGCAGGAAGTTCACAGTTAGGAGAGGAGCCTCAGACTCCTTCATGTCCTCCTCTTGTGGTCCAGACTTTCAGAATGTTCAGTTTGAGCCAGAACCAAAACTACAGGTGTGAAGGCCAGAGTCCCAACGCACACACCCAACCTGCAGCGCCACCAGGTGCACGCAGTCGCATCTCCTGTTCAACGTGTTTCCTGTTCTCGCCCTCACTAACGGAACGGGTTGCAACGCTGTAACAAAACCCCTCATCACTAGAAGAAGAGATGTTTGGTCAATAACTCGATCATAAATAAAGTCAAACAATCATAAAAAATTCAAACACTTTCAAAAGAGTGAGTATGTAAGAGAATGGGTGAGAAAGGACGAAAGATAGCGAGAGGATGAGAGGATGAAAGAAAATGAGAGAGGATGTGAGAGGATGAGACAGGATGTGAGAGGATATGAGAGGATGAGAGAGGATGTAAGAGGATGAGAGAAGATGTGAGAGGATGAGAGAGGATGTGAGAGGATATGAGAGGATGTAAGAGGATGAGAGAAGATGAGAGAGGATGAGAGAGGATGAGAGAGGATGTGAGAGGATGAGAGAGGATGTAAGAGGATCAGAGAAGATGAGAGAAGATGAGAGGATGAGAGAGGATATGAGAGGATATAAGAGAAGATGAAAGAGGATGTGAGAGGATGAGAGAAGATGAGAGAGGATATGAGAGGATGAAAGAAGATGAGAGAGGATGTGAGAGGATATGAGAGGATGAGGGAGGATGAGAGAAGATGAGAGAGGATGTGAGAAGATGAGAGAGGATGTGAGAAGATGAGAGAGGATGTGAGAGGATGTGAGAGGATGAGAGAGATGTTCTCCTGGTGTTGTACAGCATGGACCTACAGGAACATGTTGAGGTGATGTTAGCAGCCAGGAAGAGTTGACTGTCAAGAGTCACACCAGGTTCTTGGCAGTCCTATGACCTTCAACACTGAGCTGTTGAAGGTCATAGTGAGGTCGTGGGTGGGGAGCCTTTTCCTGGAAGGAAAAGCAGTTCAGTCTTGTCAGGGACATTTTTCAGGTGGGGTGTGGACACAGTAGTGAGAGGACCCAGGACGGAGCCCTGAGGGACCCCAGTAGTGAGAGGACCCAGGACGGAGCCCTGAGGGACCCCAGTAGTGAGAGGACCCAGGACGGAGCCCTAGGGACCCCAGTAGTGAGAGGACCCAGGACGGAGCCCTGAGGGACCCCAGGACTGAGAGGACCCAGGACGGAGCCCTAGGGACCCCAGTAGTGAGAGGACCCAGGACGGAGCCCTGAGGGACCCCAGTAGTGAGAGGACCCAGGACGGAGCCCTGAGGGACCCCAGTAGTGAGAGGACCCAGGACGGAGCCCTGATTCTTTAGTTTATGTTTTGTCACTTTTCCAGTATGGATACAGTAAATATTCACCATGTTGCTAGAGTCCAGGACACAACTAGAGTGTGTGTCAGCCAAACAGCGCTGCAGTTTTCATCACAGGTGACAAGGTGAGCTTCTGGTATGATGACTCTTGATTGACAACTTTCCATATTGCTCCAGGTCAGGAACAGTGTTGGTCAATGTGGTGAAGCCGTGGACTTGCTTCAACAAGACTTTACCAGACTTCACACTTTACTTCCTGCATGTTGACGAGGATCCACTGATCCACTCATGTCATTCTCTCAGAAAGTCACGAGGTTGGGTGATTATCGGGTGAAGTATAAAACTGGAACCACAGCCGCTAAAAACACCGTGAGAGACTTCCACATGGAGCGTTGCTGTCGAGGGAAACTCGACGCGTCCGTCGTCACCGTCCGACCGGAATAATTCACAGACCTTGAAGTGAGGATCACACGTGTGCGTTGCCAGGTTGAGGGCTCGAGGATGTGGCTCACGCTCGTGTGTTGCCAGGTTGGGTGGTGGTGACGGTGTAAGATGGGTTTTGCTGTGCATATTTAACACTGCTGGAGTCAACAGCGTTCCTCGGCCATATTTGTTTCCTGTGAAGTCGCAGAGCTTCTTCTTCACAGGAGGCAGAGAGGACGTATGAGCTGCTGATTCATATTCATAGAAAACGCAATAACTTACTCTTCACATTGTATTTGTAAGTTCATGGTGCTTTAAATAAAACGTCTGTACACACGTGTCACCTGGTCTCAGGGATGTCAGCCATTGGTTTGTGGACAACGTTTTGAATCCTTGAGCTTTGCTTTTTGGACGTCGTTGACACAAGGGGGTGGAGCTTAGTACATCTGGGTTTAGACCTTTCCTGAACTGAAAACTGTGAAAGGGTTAAAGTTCTAAGGTGAAAACAGTGACCTGTCAATCACCCGTAGCCCCGCCCTAAAGCATATATTATGGTCTGTTGACTCTAAAGGGACCCTGAACGACTCCGGAAACCCCGAAACATACGTAGACAACTTGTTGAGGGTGAAAGTGAACAAAAGAACCACAGCAAAGAAGTTCTGACCCTTTTAGTCGACTTTGTGATCACATGTTAGTTTCACTGTTGTGTTACATCATCCTGATGGAACACCACACACAGAACAGACAGAACAGACTCACTGCTGTGTTACATCATCCTGATGGAACACCACACACAGAACAGACAGAACAGACTCACTGTTGTGTTACATCATCCTGATGGAACACCACACACAGAACACACAGAACAGACTCACTGTTGTGTTACATCATCCTGATGGAACACCACACACAGAACAGACAGAACAGACTCACTGTTGTGTTACATCATCCTGATGGAACACCACACACAGAACAGACAGAACAGACTCACTGTTGTGTTACATCATCCTGATGGAACACCACACACAGAACACACAGAACAGACTCACTGTTGTGTTACATCATCCTGATGGAACACCACACACAGAACACACAGAACAGACTCACTGTTGTGTTACATCATCCGGATGGAACACCACACACAGAACAGACTCACAACACACCCTCTGTTTCCTGTCTGATGTTTAGTACATGACTGTTCACACAACAGTGCTGCAGCAGCAGGCGGCGCGCGTTGAGTTGTGTTGTGTTGAGTTGTGTTCATTCATGTTGTGTTGAGTTCTATTGTGTTGAGTTGTGTTGTGTTGAGTTCTATTGTGTTGTGTTGAGTTGTGTTGTGTTAAGTTGTGTTGAGTTCTATTGTGTTGTGTTAAGTTGTGTTGTGTTGCGTTGAGTTCTATTGTGTTAAGTTGTGTTGAGTTCTATTGTTTTGAGTTGTGTTGTGTTGAGTTCTATTGTGTTAAGTTGAGTTGTGTTGTGTTGCGTTGAGTTCTATTGTGTTGTGTTAAGTTGTGTTAAGTTGTGTTGAGTTGTGTTGAGTTCTATTGTGTTGTGTTAAGTTGAGTTGTGTTGAGTTGTGTTGTCAGCAGCAGGCCGTGGTTTGAGTGTGAGAATGTGAGGACAGACAAAGTGAAACAAAGTGAGCGTGACTCCAGATGGCGAGTTTCTCTTCAAAGCGGCGGCGATGCTTTGTAGCTTTCTGCGACTGCGGCTCTTTGATGTGAGGTCAGAGGTCAGCGAGCCGTCATCAACATGTTGTAACGCTGCAGCTTCTGCACGCGCTCTGCAGTCGTGTTTTACTCGACGTCAACACTTTGCTCTGGAGACAAACGACTTCATTTGAAGAAGGCTTTGCTCCAGCACTTCCTGCTGAGGAGGACTTCCTGTTGAGGAAGACTTCCTGTTGAGGAAGACTTCCTGTTGATGAGGACTTCCTGTTGAGGAGGACTTCCTGCTGAGGAGGACTTCCTGTTGAGGAAGACTTCCTGTTGAGGAGGACTTCCTGCTGAGGAGGACTTCCTGTTGAGGAAGACTTCCTGCTGAGGAAGACTTCCTGTTGAGGAAGACTTCCTGTTGAGGAGGACTTCCTGTTGATGAGGACTTCCTGTTGAGGAAGACTTCCTGCTGAGGAAGACTTCCTGTTGAGGAGGACTTCCTGTTGATGAGGACTTCCTGTTGAGGAGGACTTCCTGTTGAGGAAGACTTCCTGCTGAGGAGGACTTCCTGTTGAGGAGGACTTCCTGTTGATGAGGACTTCCTGTTGAGGAAGACTTCCTGTTAAGGAAGACTTCCTGTTGAGGAGGACTTCCTGTTGATGAGGACTTCCTGTTGAGGAGGACTTCCTGTTGAGGAAGACTTCCTGCTGAGGAGGACTTCCTGTTGAGGAAGACTTCCTGCTGAGGAGGACTTCCTGTTGAGGAAGACTTCCTGCTGAGGAAGACTTCCTGCTGAGGAAGACTTCCTGTTGAGGAAGATTTCCTGCTGAGGAGGACTTCCTGTTGCAGAGGGACTTTCTGTTGAGGAGGACTTCCTGCTGAGGAGGACTTCCTGTTGAGGAAGACTTCCTGTTGAGGAGGACTTCCTGTTGCAGAGGGACTTTCTGTTGAGGAGGACTTCCTGCTGAGGAGGACTTCCTGTTGAGGAAGACTTCCTGTTGAGGAAGACTTCCTGTTGCAGAGGGACTTTCTGTTGAGGAGGACTTCCTGTTGAGGGGGACTTCCTGTTGAGGAAGACTTCCTGTTGAGGAGGACTTCCTGTTGAGGAGGACTTGCTGTTGAGGAGGACTTGCTGTTGAGGAGGACTTCCTGTTGAGGAAGACTTCCTGTTGAGGAGGACTTCGTGTTGAGGAGGACTTCCTGTTGCAGAGGGACTTTCTGTTGAGGAAGACTTCCTGCTGGAGGAAGACTTCCTGTTGAGGAGGACTTCCTGTTGAGGAGGACTTCCTGTTGAGGAAGACTTCCTGTTGAGGAGGACTTCCTGCTGAGGAGGACTTCCTGTTGAGGAAGACTTCCTGCTGAGGAAGACTTCCTGTTGAGGAAGATTTCCTGTTGAGGAGGACTTCCTGTTGAGGAGGACTTCCTGTTGCAGAGGGACTTTCTGTTGAGGAGGACTTCCTGCTGAGGAGGACTTCTTGTTGAGGAAGACTTCCTGTTGAGGAAGACTTCCTGTTGCAGAGGGACTTTCTGTTGAGGAGGACTTCCTGCTGAGGAGGACTTCCTGTTGAGGAAGACTTCCTGTTGCAGAGGGACTTTCTGTTGAGGAGGACTTCCTGTTGAGGAGGACTTCCTGTTGAGGAAGACTTCCTGTTGCAGAGGGACTTTCTGTTGAGGAGGACTTCCTGTTGAGGAGGACTTCCTGTTGAGGAAGACTTCCTGTTGAGGAGGACTTCGTGTTGAGGAGGACTTCCTGTTGAGGAGGACTTCCTGTTGCAGAGGGACTTTCTGTTGAGGAAGACTTCCTGCTGGAGGAAGACTTCCTGTTGAGGAGGACTTCCTGTTGAGGAGGACTTCCTGTTGCAGAGGGACTGATCCCAGCTGCTGGTAGTTCCTCTCATGGTCCAGATCGCTCTAAAGGTTTTTCTGTCATTTTGAACTCTCAATGTCTCATTAAAATTATTTTAAAAAAAGACTTCAAATACTTCTTAAGACGTTGCTTGTTTCTGCATCACTGTCCTGCAGCGTGAAGCACACACACACACACACACACACACACACACACACACACAGAACATGAGGAGGCAGCAGTGACGCCTCCTCATGTTGACCCGTCAGTCAAACAGGAAGATATTTTGCGGAGAAGAAGCAGCCACACCTCACGTAAACAAGCTCTTCCTCCATTACTGCATTATTTATGGTAAGAGGAGTGTGTGTGTGTGTGTGTGTGTGTGTGTGTGTGTGTGTGTGTGTGTGTGTTGGGGGTAGTATTGTCTGTGATGTCCTCTGTGTATTATTCATGGCGGTTGCAGCGTCGCTGTCTGCTGAACACTCAGAGCGGAGCAGGACTCTCAGACTGCGTCTCCGCTAGCAGGCGATGGCGCTCAGCAGGCGGCGGATGGACGCTGTGAGGTCACGGATCCCTCGTCCGGCAGCAGCCCTGGTCCTTCGTGACGTTCCAGGAGTTCAAGTCTTTGCTGGGACCCAAAGCGCTTGGTTCTGGTCTTGGTCCTGGTCTTGGTCCGGTCCCGTGGCTGTGACCTCTTCCTTGATTCTTCACAGGTCAAGGAGCAGCTGCTAATGCTCCACCAGGTTCAAGCCGGACGTTGGTGCTCATGTCTTTCAGGCACCAGAGCTGAAGAGCACATAGGGAAGAGGAGACGAGGAGACAGGAGGACCAGAGGCCTGCAGGAGGGAGAGGAAACCTTTATTTGGACTGTTCAGTCGACCGTGGTGTGATCTTGTGATGACGGCACGTTATGAAATACCAGTAAATGAAGTAGAAACTACGGACGCCGGCTCAGAGCGAGCGGCGCCTCAGAGAGAGAACGCCGTCACGAGAGCTGTGAGGCCTCTGAGCCAGAGCGTTTAGTTCTTCTCATGAAATGAAGAACTTCTCAGAATCGCCGTGTGCAGAGGAGGTATGAATATTATTATGTTATATTTCCCAAAGCCGCTGAAATAAAAAGGACTCGCTGTCGAACCCCGGTCCACGTCGACCGGTCCTGTAACCGAGGGCGCCGCCGCCCGCCGGCGAGGATTGAGACGAGAGAACGGGAACAGATCGGTGTGCTAATGCTAATTTCCTGGCGCTCGTCTGTGCTGATTGGAGGATAAACAGGAAGCGTTGAGCTGAAGTGTGTGATTGCTGACAGGCCTGACCTCCGCGCTCTCGCCATGTTTCTCCATAACTCACAATTACCGCTGACATTAGCGCGTCCCGCAGGGCCGCGGCTTTATTTCCCCGCCGCCAGGAAAGCGGGCAGCGGCGGGGCGCTGGACCCGAGCCCAGTTCTGTGATTTAGCTGGAGCGAGGGCGGCGGCGGCGAAGGGAGGGTGGGCGGGGGGGCTGAGCACACTTTGGGGGTTCAGGGCTGTTATGGATACGGCCGTGGTAATTACTCAGCGCTTGTTATTGCCCACGCTGCCGCACCTGCGCCCCGGCAGGAAATGCCGCCACGGCGTCCGCCGAACGTGTGAAGAGCGGCGCGCGTTGAGCGGCGCGCGTTGAGCGGCGCGCGGCGAGCGTTGAGGGGCGAGCGTTGAGCGGCGCGTGGCGCGCGGCGCGCGGCGAGCGGACGCAGAGCCTCCTGAACGCCGCGAGCTGCTCGTCAGCAGGAACTCACTGACGGCTTCACTTTCCTCCGGCTCATTCTGGACGCAGCGTTTGTTATTTGGGGGAAAATAAACGAGCACCTGTTCTTCCTCGTGTCAGATTCAATCTCACGGCTCGTTAGCGGGGCCTCTGCCCAATCACCATCTTTAGCACTGCCCCCCCCCCCCCTGTC